>NC_056589.1:3533087-3663087 GCF_018340385.1 Cyprinus carpio | reverse complement strand
GTGTATAAGCACTATAAAAAGCAGCAGGTGAGTTCATCGGTCTTCAAGCACAATGGAAAAAGTCAGAGAAAAAGTAAGACGAGGAGGACAAGGAGGAGGAGGAGGAAGGGGAGGAAGAGGAATCAACAGAGGAAGAGGAAGAGATGGAGGCCATGCTGGAGGTAGAGGTAGAGGAAGAGGAAGAGGAAGAGGAAGACAAGAAGGTGCTCAAAGAGGACCGATTCTGACAAATGAGATCCGCGCAACACCCTAACAGCCAAATCTAAGCCGATATACAGTGGCAAGTGTGATAAGAACATTTCGACTGGAAAATAGGTATTGTAAAAATATCATCATATCAAAAACATCTGCACGGTTTCAGTAACTGCTTACAGTACTGTATTCTATGCACTATCAGCACTTCTGTTACCTTTTCCTGTGAAATTACTGTACTATTGTATACTGTTGTTTTTTTTTTTTTTTTTCTTTCTACATAGGATTGAGGGTCAGGAAGGACAAGGGGGAAGGCCTGCTATGTTCACAGAGCAGCAAGAGAGGGAGATAGTAAACATGGTTTTGGCCAACAATGCTATAACACTCAATCAGATCCAAGCTAACATTGTCAATAACCACGCCAGTTTCAACGATATCCATCAGGTCTCAACATCAACACTGGCACGCATCCTAAAAAAAACCATATTCAAATGAAGCAAATTTATCGAGTGCCTTTCGAGTGCAATTCCGAAAGAGTGAAACGACTGCGGCATGATTATGCAGAGGTATGTATTCACTTTAGCAGTGTGATCTTGCATACTGTCTCATAATCTTTTACTGTACTGTAATATGCATACTAGATCTACACTGAACTACACAATTTTGCCTGACACTGTTCTTCAGAGAGTTTTACGAATGGATGGAGAGGAGATCCAGCATGAGTTAATTTACGTAGATGAGGCTGGGTTCCACCTGACGAGAACACGAAGGAGGGGAAGAAACATCATTGGCCACAGGGCTATAGTCAATGTCCCAGGGCAACGTGGGGGTAATATAACACTCTGTGCAGCTATTACACAGAACGGGGTCCTCCACCGCCATGCCCATATGGGCCCTTGCAACACAGCACTCATACTTACATTCTTGGACCAATTGCACAACATAACAACAGCGAATCAAATCGATCATATGCAATACATTGTTGTCTGGGACCAAGTGTCTTTCCACCGCTCTGCTCTGGTTTAGAACTGGTTTCAGCAACATCTACATTTCACCGTCCTATATCTTCCACCATACTCTCCATTCCTCAACCCTATAGAATAGTTCTTCTCGGCATGGCGGTGGAAGGTATATGATCTCCATCTCCAGGCTGAGGTACCCCTCATCCAAGCCATGGAGGAGGCCTGTGACCAGATGGAGGTAGCAGCAATGCAAGGATGGATTCGTCATTCAAGATGTTTCTTTCCAAGGTGTCTTGCTAATGACAACATTGCCTGCAATGTTGATGAAATTCTCTGGCCAGATCCAGCTAGGCGACGAGAGAATGTCTAGTGTGTGTGTGTTTTTTTTGTTGTTGTTTTTTTTTTAACAGTACAATACGAAAAGTGACATTTTGTTACAGTATTATGAATCTCCATGTCAACATTTTGGGCGTGTTGAGAAATAAATGAGTTTCTTCAGTCTGCAACATTGGTCTTGTGTAGTGTTTGGTGAATTTACATTATATTTTTACTTTGTTGATGGTAGCCTACTCTAATCATAGGGAAGGAGAAGTGCTAAAAGTGTTTTAGGTTTATCACAGCAGAGTGTAACTCGTGCAAACAGAGTATAGTAATGTGAAACGTGTGTGTTTCATATGGTAACAAAGTGTGGTTTTAAAACAGAAGTGTATAGTTTTTACAAGAGTGTTTAATTATGCAAAGGATCTGTAGTGTTTTGCTAATTGGGTGTGTGGTTGTGCAAATTGTGTGTAGTGTTTTGAAAACACGGGCCCTGTTTTGAAAATCGTGCTTAAGCAATCCAAAAAAAACTGTAAATATATATTATATATAAATGGAATTAGTAATATTATACACAATATCACTGTTTTTACTGTATATTTTGATCAAGTAAATGCAGTCTTGGTGAGCAGAAGAGACTTCTTTTAATCACATTAAACCATTAAAATATCATACTGACCCCAAACATTTGAAAAGTAGTGCATATGCATATAAATCAGTATTTTATTTAACATAATATGATATATACATTGTAATGCTCTCTGTCATCCAGACCAGCCACTGCATCATTGATCTGTGCTGTGTTTAAGCTCACTAATGCATCCTCTATCTGTTGGAAAAGCGTGAGTCAGGACAATATACCGATCAGTTCAGGAAACTGTGATTTCAATCAAGCCTCACGCAGCAGGAGGAGGTGCTGGGATCCTCTGATAGCAGAGAGAGGCAGTGATTTGGTGCTTTGGTTTCTGTCACTGCAGCTGTAAAGCTCTTCAGACACGGGGTGATGCCCTACACACTCACTCGCCATTTAAATCAGTGTCAGAGGCTGGTCTGCATGGAAACACAACAGAGGAATCAACCTCTGAGAAGCAACGCTCTGCAGTAGACAGACGGGGCATGTTGTCACACGGGCAGAGAGGCTGGTTTTGTGTGTTAGTTCAAAACTGTCCTAAACTTCAATTTCAAAGAAATGTATTTTGGTCAAAACAATGATTTATATTTATATGTTATATTTTATTATTTCTTGAAACCGCTTACATAAATTGCATTTATTATTATTATTATTATTGTTGTACAGTTCTTTCCATTGTACAAAAAACAACAACATGCACAACACCTCATAATTGGTCACATATTGTTACGTTCATTCAATAAATAATCCCACATTCAAAAAAAAACATAAAATAGTATTTAATAGCAGGTCCACACTGTGACAACATGCCCCACTATTGTGTTCTATAATAATGCATAATGTCTATAAAGACTCTGACTTTCAAAAATAAACCTACCATGAGAAATATTCACTTTAGTGTATTACCATAATTTATTTTGGTCAAAACAATAGTTTTTATAGGCCTGCTTTTATGTTATCTTTTATTATTTATTATGTGTTTATTTTGCTGAGGAGCCTATATCTACTGCATGTTTTATTATTATTATTATTATTATTATAACTGTTGTAAAATTCTATCCAAGTATGTTAAAAAAGATAAAGTTTAACACTGTGACAACGCACCCCGCACTTCAATAAAAATCATGACAAAACACCCCACACTTCAGAAAAAATAATTATAAAAATTCTTCAAAATTTTAAAAAAAGAAGTGTAATAATTAGAGTAATAATTGGCAGAATTTTAATAATAATATCTAATATTTCATAGGAATATTGATGTATAGTTTATTTCCATATTCACTTGTTGTGTCTCCCAAAATGCCTGATAAACATGAGTCCTGAAGTCCTCTACAGTGGACATGTATGACATCAATGCCCTGTTCTGTAACAGAAAGTCATTTTCATCTCAAACCCCGTAATGTTTTGACATAACGTCTGAGATGTTGGTTTATGAAATACAATTTGAAAAGTAGTCTGATTTAAATTATAATTACACAGATTTGAAACTTCCGTTGGATAATTACAGGGCCTAACGTTAACCCAACTGATGGAAATAAATAATAACTGAACTCGTAACAGTTTTGTTGCAAAGCACAATATTATGGTGAAATTAGATCTTGTGTTTGTTGAGTTCATATGGGTGTCTGGCACCAGCTAGTGGCACATTCTAGAGCTCACTATAACAGAGATGAACACTGCTGTTGTAATCTAAACTCATAGAGCTATTTATTATTATTTAAATCTAATTATGATTAATTATAATTATTAAAGTTCAGCACCTGACAGTTTAGTGCTGTCACACACACACACACACACACACACACACACACACACACACACACACACACAAGCACACACACAAATAGATCCCTTATGGCTAAATAAATATATGTATTTAAACATGATTATCAGACCTCACTGTGTTAATGGTTAATGAACATGGAACTAAAATTCCAATCTTTTTTTTTTCATCATTTTAAATTCATTCATTCATAATTCTCAACTCATGATTTCTGTTTTTATGAGACATGTTGGATACACTGCTATCAAAATAAAGTATCAAAATTACACTTTAATTCAAATATATTTCTTGGGATTAATTATATTAAATCATCAGTTAAACAATGATATTATATTAATATAATTAAACAATGATGTAAAATATTATTGACAAAACTTTGACTGTTACACAATTATCATATTACGTAATTATCCTAAACACTAATAATTATATGAGTATTAAATCTCACTGCGTTAATGATTAATAAACACTGGAACTGAACACTGGGAATATGTTTTTTAACAATTATTTCCATTATTGTTTTATTTTTTTAGTTATAAATTTATATAAAAAATACAATCCTAATAATATATAATATTATTAAATAAATAATATAATTAAAATATAATCCTAATAATAGGCTATGTACTTAAATAAACACCGATGTCAATTATTACTGACAAAATCTGTCAATATTAAATAATTTATATATAATAATTTAACATCATAAACAGAAATGATTAGGCTCTATGATTATGATTAAAGGACTTGGAACAAATTCTCAAGCAATATTTTGAACATTTTCTCTCTGCAGTAAACAGATCGCTCCCAAGCTTCCCGTTTGGTTATTCCTGGGAACGTTTTCCACATGAGCTTTTTAAAGCAAAAACTAACATTCTGCCAAACAAACACTGTGAACTGGGTGTAGAAACAATTATTTGTATCGTTTCATTTTTCTTTGTTTAAATTGATTCATTTTATACCCATAATTCCTGTTTTTATGAGATATGTTAGATAAAGTACTATTAAAATATTAATCAGAGCTGGCTAGTAACTGATTACATGTGATCCAGAGCACTGATCGGATTCCAAAAGTACATGTAATTAGATTAAAATACATTTTAAAATACTCATAACCAGAGTACAGTTACTTTTTTTATTGATTACATATTATTCACACAATAGCACTAAATTACTCTTTCAGCTAATATATTTACTGTAAGACCCCCGGATTATAAAATAAATATTTTAAATATTCAGTATCACGTTCTCTGCTGATCACATGATCTGCAGGTAAACAATTTTTTTTTTTTTTTTTTAGTAAGTGTTTTATTTTGATTGATGTTATTTTAAGAATGATTTTATATTGTTATAATTTAATTAGGATAATTATTAGCTTTTCATTAAACTCATTAAGCCCAGTTTTGGTGTGATGTAATATTTAATGCGCTTCATGTTGTAAATAACAACGAATTAAACTTGTTTTGTTTTTCTTTGCATTTTTATATCGATATGGTACAGAACTGTCCTGTTTGTGTAATGTAGCGGATCACGGTTTCTGTCATGTAACTTGTAATCAGTAACGGATGGTCTAAACAGTAAACAGTTTCAGGTCTGTCCGCGCGAGGAGATGACGCGGCCGCGGCGCATGCTGGGACTGTGGGTCCTCCAGGCGCGCCTCCATCTTTAAACCCCAGAGAAGACGCGCTTCCGCTCCGCCGGACTCACACCGAACCGTGCGCGTTCACATCCACACTCCTGACACACGCACTCCGGATCCGCGCATCGACGGGAGACGTGTTCGCCGCGCGAGGAGCTCGGTTCCCGCGCTGACACCCCCAGAGACCGCGGCTGCGCAGCTCTTCTTCTTTTGTCCGCCGCGCTCTCTCGGAGATGAGGAGAGGAAGATGTCGGTGTCGGGACTGAAGGCCGAGCTGAAGTTTCTGGAGTCCATCTTCGACCCGAACCACGAGCGCTTCCGGATCCTCGACTGGAAGCCGGACGAGCTGAGCTGCCAGTTTAACGTTACCGGAGACCAGCTGCTGATCATCCACTGCAACCTCACGGTACGACGCGCTCGGGCCCTCGGTAGGGAGCACACTAGCTGTCAGGAGAACCGCTCCGCTGCTGCGTACACAGCTAGTGGTCCGGTTAGTGGTCAGCGCGCGGTGGTCGGGTCTGAAGTGCGCACCTCGGTGTCCGTTACTGACCCAGTTCGGGCTCGTTCCGCCGGTTTGTTTTCTTGATTTCCGGATGCCATTTTCCGTTGCGTGCGAGCGACGCTGACGTCACATCACAGCAGCTCGAGCGAAAACAGACGCGTATTTGACAGATTTGTTGCGTAAAATTAATAAATAGCTACCAAATATAATAAATTTTTTTAATGATTTTTTTTTTAAAAAATCAGCTGCTTTATTATAATGTCATATTTTTGTGTTTTTTTAATATTTGTTATTATTATAATTATTATCATAGGTAACAAAATTGATAGCCTGAATGCACTGTAAGTCGCTTTGGATAAAAAGCGTCTGCTAAATGCATAAATTTAATTTAATTTTTAAATTTTTTAATTTATAATATCATGAACATCTTGGATGTCATGGGAGTGAGTAAATTATTAGGAGATTTTTATATTCTGGAAGTGTTATAATCCTTTAATGTATGCTGTGAAAATTAACATAAAATATTATACAACGCTTAAAGGAATAGTTCAACCAGAAATTAAAATGAACTGAAAATGTCCTCACGCTCCCATCATCCAAGATGAGTTTGTTTCTTCATCAGGTTTGTAGAAATGTAAGCACTGCATCAGTGTCCTCATCAATGGATGCTCTACAGTGAATGGGAGCCGTCAGAATGTGAGCTCCAAACAGCTGATAAAAACATCACAATAATCCACAGCACTCCAGTCCATCAGTGAACATCTGGAGAAGACAAAAGATGAAACAAATCCAGCATTAAGACGTTTTTAACTTCTAACCGTTGCGTCTGGCTAAACTGCGTAATATTGTAATGTGACGGCACCCATTCACTGCAGAGCATCCGTTCCTGAGACACTGATGCAGTGCTACATTTCTACAAACTTTTAGCAAATTTTCTCTCTTGGGTGAACCATTCCCTTAATGGTGCAGATTTTTAATATTATATTTCATTATAACTGAAGAGGTGTAAGTGTGTGAAACCAGTAACAGCTATAACACGATCAGTTAATGTACATTCAGATTAAATCATGCCTGGAAGCTAAAGTCTATTTAGTTTTCTATTTTATAACTAACGGACTAAAAGTGAGAATGTTTGAAGCACTCTGTCTGACCTGCATACAGATAAGCAACCCTTTCTAGGGAGACCTGAAATACGTCAGATGAGTTAGATCTGATTGTGTCAATATTAGCGCGTATTAAGATTTCCAGTGAAAGCATGTTTTGAGCCGGTTAAAGATGGGAATGGACACACCCGTTCCTCAGTTTAACTGTAAGATAAAAGTTGTGTCCTCAGAAGTCTGTATTGTGAATAAATCCCGAATGGTTTGTCTACCACAACTAAGTGTTTGATCCGATCTTGAGGACAGTCCAGACGTCCGGCTGGCCGTGCACGGTCACAGTCAGACGGTCTCGCTGACATCTGTCTGTTTCAGGAGTCGTACCCGTCGACGCCGCGCGATCTGGTGCGTGGAGTCCGATGACCCGAGCCTGACTCGAGTGCTGGAGCGGCTGGAGGACGTCAGGAAGAGCAGCACACTGGTAAGCACACTTAATAAATCATATCTGATTGAGACTTCAGTTTATGGACAGTTTTACTCGATGTTAGGAGTGTCACGGTACAGGTGTCCTGCGGTTCGGTGCGCAAGCATGTGTACTGAACAAATACAGCGATGTTTTAACCACTGCACGAACGGAACTTCATTAGTAACTTCCAGTTTTATGCATTGTTTCTTTTGATAACAAACAAAGTCTCATCTTTTAAATTATGTCCTTTTTTTCAGGAAATTCAAGCATTAAATGCACATGTTTTGATGTGTCGTGACAGATCACTGTATAAATGCCTCTGCGCGATCATCTTTACTCTTTACTATTAGTTTTAACGAAGGATGTAACGATTCACTCGACTCACGATTCAATTTTCTCACTTTTTTTTTTTTTTTTTACAAAATGAGATTGAAGACATTTTGTCATTTTATTAGAATTGCTGTACATTTCTTTGTGAATTTTATATAATAACAAAACTAAATAAAGCAATAAACCCAGTGAAGCCATGGTTTATAGTGAATTTATAACAGCTAAGGACGCGAAGAGGAGTGCCTAAAACCCCCTTTTAGCTGTTTATAAATTCACTGTAAACCACGGCTTCACGGGGATTATTGCATATACGTAGTAAGGTTTCACAAAATAAAAAAGAGCAAATAAAGTGTAATAATATTATTAAAAAACAGTATTCTTCCACCAAACAATGTAGTTCCTCAGAAACAAGTTTTGTGGTTCCAACAAAGTGGTTGCCGAGCACACACAGAAGTAAAAAAAGGTGATTTGTTACTTTGTAGAGTAATTAACAACAGCTTCAAAACGTGGCTCAGCCAATCAGAATCAAGGACCGACCTAACGAACTCTCCGCTTTATAATTGAAATTTTAAAACAAAAACCCAAAATCAAACAAGTAACAAACACAAATAAAAGAAATCTCCTAATATGGACAAACTACAGCTTTGTGTGTGCTCTTTCCATTTAAAATTAGAGGCAGCCACTGGATTTTAGATGCAGCGTACACGCAAGATGCGCGGCGTACATGCAGCATGAGCAGCTTTTAATCTAAATTAGATTGTATGATTTCAATATTTGAAGCAAAAACAGAACGGTCTGACTTTAGTTTTGTGAAACTATACATAAAAATATCAGTGGCAATATCAATAGCAGTGAATGCAGATTCACTCTCTGACAGCAGGTGGCGCTTGAAGCGTTTCCTCGGTTATCGCTGTAAACAAAACAACCCTGCACATATGAACTTTAATATGCATCATACTGAGGCAAGATGAACAGAAAAGACCACGTACACTCTTCTAAAGACAGTCAGTTCCCCTCAGACATACGTTCATATAAACTCCTAAATGAATCGTGATGTGTTTAGCATCTCAACCAATTTGAATATCCTCCTTCATAATGTAAAGAACATTCTGTGAAGATGTAACCTTGATATCTTTAATATTGACTGAGTAAACCATGTCAAAGAGTGAAATCATAGTGAAATTTAACGGTTGAAATCAAACGTTGATGCTTGTTATCTCATAATTAGATTTTGAGACTTGAGCCTGGATTACACAGAGAGGACACATATACTCATTATATCTGATTACAATGTAAAACATTGTTAAAGTTGTATTTATTAATTCCATTAGACACAGTTTTGGTGATAAACTTCTGTGAATCACAGAATCCAGAAAAAGAAAAACAGAATTTAGGGAAAGATTAACTAGATTTCATGTGGTTGTAAATTAAAAGGTAGCTACTCGTCCGAGTTTAACTGTGAACAAACAAGATACATCTCCATTCATTCTCAAAGTCTAACGAACATGTGGAAAGAATTCCCTTCCCATTAATGCTAAATAAGTATCAGGAGAAAGATCAGATATGGTAAAGGTGTGGCAGGGTCCAGATCTTCCCTTACTTTGAGTCATATGTGACTTCTCTCCTCGTTAGAAGGTGGTGTGTGACAGTAAATCATGTAATTAGTGTTCTCTTGCATCTGTGTGTGCTTCAGAGCGGAGCAGGTGTTGTAATCACGATGCTTTGAACGGCAGTAAATAGTAATTAGCAGCGCAGCTCCACTGTTATCGAGGGAGAGCGTTACACAACAAACCTAAGGGTGTAATAAGAGTGTGCACTACTGAGTGAGCTCAGACTGATCACGTACACTTCAGAAGCTAAAGCTCGCTTCTGTCTGCTCTACTTGTTGTCTGTAATAGATTAATGGGACGCACAGTCGTAAAGATAAAGTAAGTGTTAGGTACAGTGATCGTGTTGGTATTGCAGAATGCTTCTGCTGTTGTTGCGTCGGGATTCGGGTGAAGTTAGGGGACGGCGCGATGCTTGTGGTCTGGTAAGGTTTAGCGAGGGTTAAGTAGTTGGTGTAGGGTTAACACTGTAGTTATTGACAGAAAGTGAGTACAGATGTAATTGCACGCAGGTATTTTAACCCAACGTTAAAAACATGTGTGTACTCAATCAGATTGAAATGTTGCTCAATATAAGTGAAGTCTTTGCCTATTGGGCATTAATCCTCTTCTGTGCCTGATATTTAGAAAGATATTTACTTATGTGATATTATTAAGAGGTTATTTTAGGAAAAACTACCTTTCAGATGTTTGGGGTCTGTAAGATTTTATACTATTTCTGAAAGAAGTCTCTTCTGCTCACCGAGGGCTGCATTTATTTGATTAAAAAATACAGTAAAATTATTAAATATTATTATGATCTAAAACAGCTGTTTTCTGTGTGAATCTCTGTTAAAGTGTAATTTATTCCTGTGATGCGCAGCTGTATTTTCAGCATCATTACTCCAGTCTTCAGTGTCACATGATCTTCAGAAATCATTCTAATCTGATGATTTGGCTCAAGAAACATTTCTATTTATTATCAATGTTGAACACAGTGAGCTGCACAATATTTTTCTGGAAAACTGTGATACATTTTATTTTTTTCAGGATTCACAGATGAATAGAAAACGTTCAAAAGAACAGCATTTATTAGAAATAGAAATCTTTGTCACATTAAAAAAATGTCTTTACTGTTGCATTTTGAATCAATTTAATACATCTTTTGATGAATAGAAGATATAAGTTTCCTTTAAAAAAAAAAAAATCTTAGTGACCCCAAACATATTTCTAAGTTGAGATGCTCTCTTCATTCTCTTAAAGCCTTATTCCTCCTCTCTCAGAGATTCATTACATGCGAGTGCAATTCGATCTGCTTCTGTTGTGTTCTGAGCCTCACCTGTGCTGGCGACTTCGACAGGAAATGGATCATGTGCACAAAGTCCTGTTATTCTAACCTGACAAATGTGACCAAATCTTGATATGCATCTCATGGACTGTCATAGCAAGCCAGTCAGTATCAGAATCAATTCTTCCACTGAGGGTCGATATTTGACCCACATTTTCATCTTGAGGGACATTTCTGTCTCGTTCTGTGTGGTTCCTGCCACAAGTGAGTGTTTCTGACCTGTGTTTGTGGTTTCAGCTCCATGCAGCAGCTGAAAGAGGCTGATCTGTGACCTGTGCCGCCTCTATAACCTCCTCAGCACCCGGATGTGGAGATGCTGGACCAGCCTCTTCCTGCAGGACCCCTTCCACCCGGACAGAAAGGTGAAGCGCTGAGCTTGAGTCAACGCTTTGCTTTCTTAAATCCACACAGAAACCAAACATGCATATGGACTTCAGACACTCGAAACAATTTCACCATGCATGTAATTACAAGCACCGTGTTGTCTGGAAAAACAAGTCGTACCTAACTATAAGTTGCATCGGGTCAAAATTGCAGAAACACAAATAAACATCGGATTGTAAATCACATTTTATTATTACATCGACATGTAGTATAACATACTGATAAATAAAATGAAAAAAATTGTGTAATTGTACGAAAACATTGGGACCCACACAAAGGGGGGGGGCCACTCAAGTGGGAGGAGTCACACAAGGGGGGCACTCAAGTGGGAGGAGTCACACAAAGGGGAGGGTCCACTCAAGTGGGAGGAGTCACATAAGGGGGGCACACAAGTGGGAGGAGTCACATAAAGGGGGGCACTCAAGTGGGAGGAGTCACACACAAAGGGAGGGGGGCCACTCAAGTGGGGAGGAGTCACACAAAAGGGGAGGGTCCACTCAAGTGGGGAGGAGTCACATAAGGGGGGCACTCAAGTGGGAGGAGTCACACAAAGGGGAGGGAGCCACTCAAGTGGGGAGGAGTCACACAAAGTGGAGGGCCACTCAAGTGGGAGGAGTCACACAAAGGGGAGGGCCACGCAAGTGGGAGGAGTCACAAAGGGGGAGGGGCACTCAAGTGGGAGGAGTCACACAAAGGGGCGAGGGGCCACTCAAGTGAGAGGAGTCACACAAAGGGGAGGGGCCACTCAAGTGAGAGGAGTCACACAAAGGGGAGGGGCCATTCAAGTGGGAGGGCAGAAGTACACAAATATTTGCAGAATTTACCGATACAGTGAATATTTAGCATGAATTGATGTGGTGCACAGGATCGGGATGTGAGGTTTTGAACACACACAAAAGAAAGATTATTTCAGAAGATAATATATCAGGGTGGCCTGTGTCTCTGCTGTGGTTTAACACGGATGTTTTCTCCTGTAGCTGCAGCTTGGGACGACAGATGAGGTCACGTCAGAGGAGGAGGAGGAAAAGAGGGAGATGGGAGAGGTGTGTGTCTGTTTCCCTCGCCTCATTCATGTCTTCTGTGAGCCATGAGCGTCTCTCTTTACACATGTGTGTGTGTGTGTGTGTGTGTGTGTGTGTGTGTGTCCAAGACTGGACATCGATCTGGAGCACTATGAGATGAAAGAGGAGGAGCCGGTGGACGGAACGAAGAAGTCTGAGGATGATGGGATCGAGAAGGAGAACCTGGCCGTCCTGGAGAAGATCCCACAGAACCAGCGGCAGGACCACTTGAATGTAAGTGCTCACTCGGGAAGGGGACTTTCCTTGTCTCTGGGGGTCTGGTGGGGGTCACATACAGGCTTTTGTCTCACAGTCCTGATTAGATGGAAGAGGTTCAGTTTTGATGTCACAGTGAATGATGATGTTCGTCTTGAAACGAGAAATGGCAGAAATTATAATCACGTTTAAGAGTGGGCCACATGACCAAACCTTCATATTTATTTGAAGCTAATAATATATATCAAATATATATTTTCTGTAAATAAGGTTGCAATGAAATTTCACAATTCTCTAAAATTCTTGAAAATAATTAAAACGGACAGTTAAAACAACTACAACAGAAAAAAAGATACAAATGAAACAAACAGTGCAAGTCTAAACCGCTACTACAGAAACTGAATAATTGAACTGAAAATAAAACAGCATAGTCTGAGAGTAAGAATTACCACTTCCTTTTGTTTCTTATTAGAGCCACAGAAGTCCTTCAGCGGAGAGCGATTAGTGAGCGGTCACTTTAAGAGACGCACGGATCCCAGTCACCGTTACACACGTGTTCTCATTCTGCTTGCGTTCACTTAACGTTCACTTTATCTCGATTGTTGTATTTTCATACATCGCTGGAGATCGAAATCGAAGCTGTATTGGATTAATTGCTTCAGCTCTTAATGAAATGTTGATGGAGGTGCCTTCTGGTGAATTTTTGCTGTTTTGAATCTGAAATGTGTAGAAATGTAAATGGCGCACGAATGATTGCTTCTGTAAGAGCTTGTTCACTCTAATCACGACTGCAGAGTCAAATGTGTTTCTGTAACTGCCTTTAATGTCTTACTAAATTAGCTCAGATATGCTGCTTTGTGCTTTGACTTACTAAATTAGCTCAGATATGCTATAACACACCACCCAAAAAAATAGGGATAAATTTTTGTACCTTTTTAGTTTACTTTGTTAAAAAAAAAAAACCCTTTTTTTTCTGTGCCTGAAAATGCTCTACCTAATCCAGTCAAAAATGGACCATCCTACAAAAAATAGCATGTTAGTTCTCTGATTATGCTGTATAATATTGGATTTAATCTTTTTTTACCAATTGTGTTGGTCTTTCGTTAGCACAGGTTTGTTTCTTTCTGGAGCTGATTGATCGCAGGCCTCACTGATCTGAGCTCACGCAGCAGCTTTGAGTCAAAAAATTGCTAAAATTATCCACAAATAATGCTTTTTCACTCAAGTGCGGTGCATAGACTCAGATCACTCAGTATTTTGGTGATTAATAAGACGATTTTATGAGCAGTTTTTAAAAAGCCAGTCCTTCTTAATGGAGAGCATATCAGGTTTTTAAACATGTTGCAGACGTGAAATAAGTTATAAGTCATAAATGTAAAAAGCTGGGTTGAAATGGTCTCTCTGTACATCACTGTGTTTCTCCGGGAGATTCTTGAAAAGGTTTTCAAGTAAATTCAGAATTCAGTGTGTGAGTGTTTTTATTAAAAATGCATGTGAATCGTTCTGAGGGTTTTAGTTAAAGTGCCTCTATTATGGCGCATTTTTTAAGCGGCCTAATATTGTTTTGGAGTCGCCCTACAAACAGGTCTGTGCGTACATGCGTGCAAAGTCAAAAAACGCTGGTTAGTTTTTCTCATAAAATACGCCTAACTAATGACTCGTTTGGGCTCTCTGAGTCGATTCTTTCTTTTGGGATAGACAGAACTGTATTATCGTGCACTTTCAGCTTTGCAGATCGTTTACGCTCTCGTACAGCTACAGCGACATCACACACGCTTTAGTGAAAGGAAATACTGGAAAATAGCTTAGTAACAGGGGCACTTTAACTATTTAGTATTTCAGTCCTTGATTTCACCATATAAGGCTAGCGTGCATTAAATACCATTGCCCTCAAGCAGATTTGGATTATATAATGCAATAATGATGATATAGGTAATCAATAGGGCTGCTTCACGTTCTCCCTCGATGTTCCTCACACTGAATTTCAGATGCCACTTTTTCTGTTTTGTTATTAATAAACATCATCCTGAAAAGGTCACGACGTCTTGCGTTATATAGCATCTCCCCACACTTTTCCTCCGGGTGATCTGTCGCTGCAGCTGTGGGCACTGATTTGAGGTTCGTCCTTTCTGATGGTGTGTGGTTCTGTCGGGTCCTGTATGAGGGGGCGCCGGTTCTGTGATCTGGTTTTCAAAAGCGTCACGAATCGCCTCATTGAGGGCTCCGGGAGATCTAACCGCGTCCTCAGAGTTACAAAAACTGTAACGTTACGTGAGTGTGAGCCACAGACTGCGCTTGGCTACTACTGATCTGATTTTAGTCTCTCTTTCCAGCATCTAATCTACTCCGTGGAGGCTGGTCCAACGACAGTCCTGTAACTTCGTGGACAACTGAGCATCAGGACGTAAGTCAGGCCGTGCATCTTGGTCTAACCATTGATGATAATACATAATGATATTAATATTATATATAGGATAACTTGCACAACGACGCTTTCCGTGCATTTACCTTATTTACCCGGTAGTACACTAACTGCAACCGTGTTTACGGTTGTCTCCAGAAATAATTACAGGATCGCATTTGGAATGTAATTAGATTATTAATGTAGACCAGTATTTAATGAGTAATAGTTTGTTAAGCTCACAGCTTTTTGTGCTTATGCGGCTGCATTTAGGCTGCTTGTGTTTCATACAAATACTATAGTAACCCAGAGACTTAGTTTTAACCCGGGTCATTGAGGTGCTTTTTGTGGTTCTACCCGTGGTTAGATGACCATTTGGATTTCATTCCTTAGTAAAAACTCCAACGCTCTGAATTATTTAGCCTGATTAGAGAAGAATATTCCAGAAACTAGGATTTTATCTGCAGTTCACTTGCTCCTGCGTATTTTGAATCAGGAAAATGTGGCTGAAGAATTGGTTGCTGAAGCTGAAGGTGTGTGTGTGGGGTGGCTCAGTGTGGATCCTGACCAGTCCTTTACACAGTGACCTGCAGGTGCTGGAAGGAAAAGGAAGGCATTGGCCTACATCCTCCTCCTCAACTTCTCATACAAGAGTGATTCGCTGACGTGACCAGCGACACCAGGGGAAAATAATACACTTACATAGTGAATATAGATTAAAACTATATAAAGATGTATATATTCTTTTTCTTTTGTTTCATCCTATAATGCTTCGTTTATTTATTTTTAATTAATAGTTTATTTATTTGTAATTTCATTTTTTTTTTCAATTATTATTTGGGTTTTTATTTTCTAAAAAGGGCAAGTCAGCAAAATTTTGTGGCAACTGTGATTTTAGACAATTTGTAATGTTTATCTACAATTATCGTTTCAACTTCAATGATTCAATACACAAATTCTTACTCACGTTTGGAAAAGGAGTTTAACAATAAAATCCGAAGTTTAGGCTTATGATTTAGGGATGGGAAATCTTCATTTAGTAGTTTTTTTAATGTTACTAGTTTTCAGTATTTTTTTTAGTAACTGAACCGTACTCTCACCGTGAACGGCTTTAGCAGCTGGCTTGGCGTGACACAGCTGAGTACTCCTTCTGCTTTCTGTTAGTAATCCAGCGGTTTTCTCTGTCCGTGCTGAGGAATGTTTTCTGCTCGTGTCTGCAGACTAAATTCCCCTTGAATCCCTCCTTTTGTTCGGTGTTGGGCTGCTCCTGTTGCTGTCCTGGAGGGTTAAAAAAGATCATCATTCGGAAGCTACATCCGGTTCGCTGTATTCGAAGTGTTTCCGTACGTTATGGTTACGGTGCTGATATAAACTTGCTATGAAGCTCGGTTTTTAATCATGCATCTTAAAGAGTATGCTTAACGCCATTCATGAACTCAATGGCATAACTGCATTATACAATACATTGAATACCTGCTCTTCCTGTCTCGTGATGAAGCAAAGAACCACAGTTTTCAATGCATTATATTATTTACTACTTTGGTGGGTAAGAGCTTTTTACGAGTAATGAATGAATGTTTTCAATAGCACAGTGAAACACAACTTGACTTGACCTTACAATGGGATTATATTTCCCATTATTGTCTCCATAGCCTTGCCCTTGTTAAACACGCCATTACTGTTACTTAACAGCAGACACAGAACACTTACGAAATAATGGCACCAACAATCATAAACAAATATTTAGTTTTCTTAAACAGCCGTTAGAATCCGATTATCTGATCATATGAAAAATTTGTATTTTAGCTATAGTTACTGTTAATATCCCGTAAGAGTCTGTGCAGATTTTATATAAATAATGTCCAGAATATCAGAACTTACAAATCCATTAATAAATTACAGTGGATTTAATGAGTGATGAAACTTAACTTTTGAATTAAGTGCATTATGCATTCATTATAATGGAGCCTAAGAATTACTCATTGTAATGTGTTCTAAAAGCGGGCCTGCATAGAAAGCGGTACCACTGTAGCACTTTTTCTCATGACTTTATGAATGTGACGCCAGAAGCCGTTTATTCACACGCGTCACACAATAGCAAGTGTACCATAAGACGGCTGATGATGGGGCGGGGCGTCATATCTGTATCCTTATGCAGGCGCTGGACTGGAGCTCGGTAACATGCTGAACATAAACTAACCTAGTTAACTGGTGGTTTTGTTATTCAGGTATGTTCGCAGTCGGAGGACGTCATGTGTTTAAAGAGGTGTCTGGAGCAGGGGCTATTAGACTACAGTAATACACTGTGCGTTTTCCGTCAAAAGACTGGGGGGTTCGTGTTCTTCTCATGGGTCTGTCCACGTTATAAGTATAATAATGGTGGAGAGTGCGACAGGAAGGGATTTAAGACTGTTTAACTTGAGGTGGCTTGGTTTGTGTGTTTCTCGTGGCATGGAGACAGTGCCGTCCTCCATCTGAGCTCTGTCCATCATGTCGATAAACGCCACCTTAGTCCAAACCGGAAAGGGCAATAGTAGTGCAGTTCAGGCAGGCCACCTAGGGTGAACGCCCTGAATCTGATGTTTTGTCCCATGATGTCATTTTGATCTACATATTTGAAAACGTAACTTTATTGGCAACGACAGAATCTGCTGGTAGAATGGAGTGAGTGTTGAGAATTTCTGCTGTGTTGTGACATCCTTGTCACTGTGTGTTCATAGAAATCACAGGTTTTTACAGGGCCGAAGTCCTCGGCCAGAAGCGCAGGAACAAGATTCGTATAAAAATAAATCACTGGTGCAGATCCATGAAACGAAACGTTAAGAACACCGCAATAATTTATCATATCTGGAAATGGAAAATGCATCAGTTTAGATATTTCCATTTCAATATCCTTAAAACCAACAAGTTTGTGGCCAGAGAATCAATCTGATTTAAAAAACCAACGAGGCCTTTATGACAGAAGGATGAATTTGTTAGTTTTAAAAGAGCATGGAGAGCGAGTTATCTGCGTTGAGTCAGCGATTTTTAATTTCCTGCTGATTAATTGGACAACCTTTTAATACAGTTATAAAAAACAATATTTTCGTCCATTTCGTAACCCTCATAAGAAATGCATTCAGGTCTGGTTTTGAGAAATTGAATAAAAAATCGCAAGATATGCTAACCATAATGCGTCGGGTTTTATATTACAGGAAATTAAACTTTGCAAATGCTTTTAAATACACAATACACTGATTCTTTAATAAACTATTTTAGAATTATTTCTATTTTTCGTTTTCTTGTACTTTTACCTGTATATCTGGGATTAATAACATTTCCTATTGATCTCATTATATTCTTAATGGTATGAAAAAAAAAAAAAAAAAAAAAAAAAGAGAGCACCAGTAGGAGTCAAAAATACGTGTTTTTCAACGTCTCCTATTAAAGTTATATTAGGATCCAAAACTTTGTCTAAAACTTTTGTGGATTGACAATTTGGTTGATGAACATGAAGTATGTTTTGTGTTGTTGACAAACCAATGAGTTCACATTCATTTCACAACAGGATTAATACCGATTATCCGGGGGTCCAAGTTGCAAAAAGTGGTTTAACGACCACCAAGCATATGAATAAAAAAAGTGTGACTACTTGCTTTAAACTGTTTGTTAGTTTTTGTCCCCCCAAAAAAATGCAAAAAAGTTTTCTGTTTTATTTATTTCAAATTGCAGATTTTTTGTTTTTTTCTGAGCAAAAAATAAACATCATACATTTATCCACTGATTAACAGAAGACACCCTCAGTAAATGTGTCCTTCAGGTGTAACGGGGCTCTCTGGTCAGGCATATTTACACACAAAAATCAATGTTTCTGACATATTTTAAACAGACTAATTACTTTTCACCCCAAATACTAATGAGTTGTAATTTTACATTTTTAACATTCGCCCACTATCCCTAGGTTTTTGCCCATTTGGCAGTAATATTTTTTTTTTACTAATTGAAAACACAATTAAAATTTAGCATGCTCCATTATTCTTTTAGATATTTTAATATGCAAATGTCAGAATAAAGCATGTTGTTTTGAATTTTTGCATAAATATTGTGTGACCGCTGAATGACAATGTAACATTATTTCAACCAAATATTTGACATTTTTATTCTCACAAAAACTTATTTTGAAAACCTTAAAAGTACGACAGTTTACTTACATTTAACTGTGCTTTCTATGGACACAAAAATCACTTTTGTACATTTCTTTTGATGCGGACATCTAAAACGTCTTTGACCCATGTACATATTATATATAATATGTTATCTTATAATGTGATGAGTGCATGATGAGGGGTAAGAAGTGAAATGTGGTGTGTTCTGTTCTGTCAGCTGGCAGCTTGTGATCTGAAGGCTCTTGTATTTGTGGATCTGGAAGCTGTTGCCCCAGATTTAAGCTGGTGGCTGTCTGTGGACTCAGTCTGCTTTGACGTGGATTGGTTTTTGTCAGTCTCTCTGTAGATGAAGTGTTTTTGCTATAAAATGTGTGTGTGTTGTGTGTGTGGTTGTGTTGATTCCACAGGCTGGTACACACCGCCCAAATTGAGGACGCGCTAGAGCACAGCGTCCACACATGGACAGAGCATCTTCAGACGGACATCTCTCTGTTCCCTGCTTTTCCACCTCTCATCCCTCGTTTTAATCAAGCAGCCAAGCTCTTTCTGAACACTTCTCTTTTTCCCCCGGCTTGATTTGACTCAAGTTTGAAGCCCTGATGTTCCTGTCATCATCTCAAACAATGCCATGATTCCAGCCTCCAGAGCGATTGCCTCTACGCGCTCTTGACATTTGCCAATATCTCTGACAAGATATCTCCAGCCCCATTTCTGCAAAAACGTTTCTTCCATTTATTTGTTTTTTTATTTTTTTTTTTGTTTGCATATTGAAAAAAAGCAAAGTTAGGTTTTACCATGCGAACTCAGACTTCCAGACTTCATTGTGTTGAAAATTACCTCGCACAAAAATCAAGTACAGATGCGTTTGGATGATGAACCTTTTTAAAGAGCAGCAGGAGCGTCAGTACATTGAATGGGTTTGATTGTGTTCATGCCATTGCGAAGCACGTCTAGTGAGTCCTGTAAGCGCTTCTGCTGTCACCAGGTGCCCTGCAAACGTCCAAACAATCGAACGGTCTTGATTTGGTCTGTATGAATTGTAAATTTAGCGGTTTTATTTGAATTGAGCCCCCTGGCAGTTCTCTCTGTGAGCGTAGTGTGAAACCAATAAGGCCATTAAAAAAGGATAAGGAAGTGAATTGAGCAAAGTTGGTGTGCCCCCTCTCCCTCCTTCTGTTACTTCCGCCGATCGGCTTCCAGGTAGTTTTTCTGTTTCGAGAGGATACGTACTACCATTAGAGGTCCGAGTTCTGATGGCTGTTAACACAAGAAAACAGCCCTGCTTTGCAGTGGTAAAGGGATCTCCTTCAGAGAGCAGTTCTACACGACCGAGGAGTACGATGAGGTCCACCTTGAGTCAGGGTGTTTTCCCTCTAGACTCCTGTCGAAAAGCACGGATGGTTCTTCTGTTTGTTTGGCCATGTGAGCGTGGTTCTAAGCGAACAGCCCATGGGAACTGGAATAACTACTTGTACACGTCAGGGCCTAATAGTTTGCGTCCCTAGCTGTTCCGCTGGGTTCTTCATGTGTGTGGTTGGTGTGTGTTTTGTAACTGTATGTTTCAGTTAAGGCTGAACACGTACTTGCAGCTCACCTGAGAGTGTGTTGCTCCTTAGTGAATTATGCACTTGTTTAGCCAATGCTTTCAATTTCAGTCTAGCCTGTGGGCATTTGTGATTGATTTTATTATCCATTTAAAGACTGTAATTTGTGCCCCATAGGACACGGTAGCCAATTTGCTGGTCAACCTTGCATCAAGGTTTATGAATCGGAATTATATCAAGGTCACTGGTTCACCTCGATGGAATAATTCACCTGTCGCTCGATGGGGCGGACGTCGATGTGTGCTAAATGTGTCGGGTAAACTCAGGTTGTTTGTTCTTCTATTTAGTACACTACACGGTTGGGGTAATAACTGGTTGAACATGGGAACATCAATGTTTTGTCACTCTAATTCTAGGACATAAATATACATAAAAAGTAGGTAGATGAATTTATTTTATTCTATGAGGTCAGTCCAAAGGAATCGGCATATTCGCTAGTTTATATACTTGGATTTTTTGTAACTGCTTGTATTTTTTTTTTTTTTTTTTTATTCAGAACTGAGATGTATGTTTGTTTTTATCATTCCATTTTTTTTGTTTAATCAGTTATAACATCGTCCTCCATGAAATGCAGCGGCATGTATTGGTTGTGGTGTTTAAAGCACTCTATACCTTTGTCAGGTGGCTTGGTGTGGGATTAGGAAGTCAGCTTTTGGTGCGATACTAATATACATTTAATCTTTTTAGTGTCCACCAGGGGTTGCTCCATCTTGCCCATTCAATGACATGTGAGGCTTGTATTGCATGCATGATATTTCCCTTATTTTTAATATGTTTTTTTAGTAACCAAATTATTATTTCCTGTCCAGATATATACAGGTTTTTTTTTCTGCTGCTCACAGTAACTGTAAAAGCCAACATGGGCTTTTACGTATTAGTTATATATTTTTGTTTTAAATTTCTAAATTGATGTTCCTGGCCGTTCAGTGCGACTCCTCCCCGAGATCGTCTGACATCGGTAATCAGTCTCCGAAATCTAAGTCGCTCGTTTATCTGCGAGCTCTCATGCAGCTTGAATTCAGTCCAGGCTGACTGTATTCAGGCACTAGACATTTTGCGGTTTGGAAATGCTTTCAGGATGCTCTCAGGACACAAACGCTAAAACGTCTGCGATTCTACAATTCCCCCAACCCCGGGTATAAGCAGTATCGACTGATGCAGTCACGGTTTGATTCTCCGTGAAATAACTAGCCAATTGTTGAAATAACTCCAATTATACGTGCATTTGTTGTGGTCTGGTTCTTCCCCATCGCTGACAGCCCCGTCGCACTGTTAACGACGATGACTATTCTGAGGCAAAGCTAGATCCACTACGAAGTTGGCAGCATTGAATAAAGTGGAACGGTCTTTGGTTAACTTTTTATTGACGAGAGGATTTAGTAACCTACGTGGGATGTAGAGTAGTTCTTCTGTGTACTGTCGATCCTCCCATCTCCATCTGCATGACCTCGAGCATCGTCCATGAGTCCTGATAATGAGGGCGTTGGTCATTTTTCATGGTCCCTCCTCGAAGCCGCTGTATCCCTGTGGGATGATGGTCACTGGCTGTGGTCGGTGTTATCATGCAGGAGCGCCGCACCTATCATTCATTACTGAAGATTGGGAAATTGAGTTTCTTGTCTCTGATATAATCTTAAAGACTAAGAATGCTGACTGGTCCATCATCCTCTGGACAGCAGCCCTTCCTGCGCTTTGTGTATCAGACCTGACAGTGTCTGCCAGAGATATACACACACACAAACACACATAAAAAGACTTTTAATATAACAAAATATGTTAAGATTACAAAATAAAATATGATGTGACTCAGATCTGCATTCTTTAATGCTAAAAAGTATTACTGCATAAGTCCTAGATTTCAATAATTAAACTTTTCTTCTGCAAAATAAGTGCACTTAGCACACGTTAAAGTGACACATACTACTTTGCTAGAATTTTTTTGACATCACTTCAGTAAGTCTGTATATGTCATTTTTATAGCTCTATTTCTGAAATATTGTAGTTACTGCTGATGAAACTAGAATATACTTTCATGGTCATTTCGTCTAAAAACTTTATACACGTACATTCAAAACATTTGCAATGTATAACGTTTAAAATATATTAACTTTAAATGTAAATATTGACAAACACACGTACAGTTACAAATAATGATCCAGTGCTTTTCCGTGTGCGTGGTATGTTTAGGGCACACCATTAAAATACTGTACTGTCTTAAATTATTAAAAACATGATTTAAAACCATACAACTTTTATTTTTGACATCTTGACACATCTATTCACAAGTGCACTATTTTCTACATTAAGAAGTCCTAGCTGGTAAAAGGTGTACATTAAGGTCAGAAAAGTGTTTGCTCTTTAAGTCACTTAAGTAGGCCTTATCACTTTCAGTCACATTAGTAATTATCTGACGCATACAATACATGCAAAGCTACACTTCTGTTTGACGAGGGTGTAGCAAATGCGCAATCGGTGGTCATCGTTGTCTTCGGCTCCACGAGACGTGTAAATTGGCCATTGACCCACATCAGAACGGCTCAGTAATTACCCCAGCATCCCCTGCAGGCGTATGCCTTATATTCGACGCGACACGCTCTCATAAGTAGGCTTCTATATGCAGAGCCTCTTGTAATGCGATTTGCTCTTTGTTTACTGTTTAATGTGTTTAATGTTCACTGATGATGAGGCGTAACAGATGAACGTACACAAGGGTGAGCACCGATACAGAGCCGATACTGAGATAAAAATTTTTTCATACATATTAGCAGAGCTTTTAGACACACTGGGGGAGGGGGACGGCGGATTTCGATGACTGATTGTTGTCATTCACTCGTTCCATATCTGGCGGGGGTATGCACACCACACAACAAACAACACAAAAAGATAAAATCATCCAGCAGATCGGTGCCCGTTTCGTGAAGCACTTGCTGCATCTTGTGACAGGTGTTTAATCTGTGGTTCTTTCACCAAGTCACTGTTGATGCCCGGAGTATCAGAACCCATTTCCCCTGAACACCATGAAGGCTGCGTTTGTGGGTAGATAAAGGGGCCGAGAGGTGCATAGCTGGCGACCCTTGATCCAGGTGATTACGGGTCCTGACCTCTCAGATATGAGTCCTGACTGAATGGAACCGAAGCACAGTTAATAGAGTTAGTAGTCCTCTGCTCAGCCGGCGGATGAAATCATGTCATGTGCCTGTACGGTCTGGACGTCGCTATACGGTTGTGAATAAGAACAGAGACACGTCTCAGTATACACTGAGAAAGACATCTGTTAGTTTCCACACTTCACCTCAACATGACAAAGCACTGGGAGTGGGGGGCCGGGACTGACGGTTAGCTGAGTAAACGGGATTTGTTTTACTGTGTTGTCTTCCTTGCAAAATCACTATCTTCCCTGTTTGACTCTGTAAAGCTGACCCTCTGTAGTGTACAGAAACTAAAGGGGTGACTCCTGTGATAGAAGTACAGAACACAACCGTGCCACTGCGGCTCAGATTTCATCACTCATGTGAAGATCATACTTCCGTCCACAAGGGGGGGGAATCTGAGACACTGAGTTAGCGGGAAGCTGGTGTCATGAAACCCTTTCTTTAAACACGCTAAAGTAGACTTGTTTTTAACATTGAACGGTGTTGTAAGAATGTCTGTATTAAATGTTTTACTTTAAAGTACGACTTTTTAAAAAAACTCCTTATTTTTTTCATCTTTTTGTTGTGCTTTAAAAAAACTACACTGTTATTTGCTGTGCTGAACATACTAGACATACGTAAGTGCGAGTAAAAATCTGATTAAGTCAATGTGCTTTAACATTACTATAATTCATGAAACTGAATTAACCATTTCATTTATAAAGCTCCAAAGTTTTGGAGTGTGGTCACAGAATGAGTAAACGTAGATGGTCACAATAGATTTATTCATAATTGAATGATTGATGTTGTAGTACTGGTAGCACTAATATAAAAATGTGATGGTATCTTTTTAGCAGAATGAAGTACACTAATTTTTTAAATACATTGATAGCTTGTATTTATTTTTATTTATTTATTTAGGTTGTCTTTATCTCGGTATTCCTCTAAACAGTGTTGTATCAATTTATTGATTATGTATTAATTATTACTTCATTAATTAATTTAATGCATTATAGCAATGGGCTGAGATATTTTTATGACTTATTTTCTAGTTGAATTCAGTGCACACATTATCGTCAGTGACCGGAGCCATAAAGACACAAATTTTTCACGACAAACACTTTTTCCAAAAGAATTAAAAAAAAATAACTCATGGATTATTTCAAAAGGGCTACTAATGAAACAGTCCTTTTGGAATATTTTTTGATTAATCTGATTATACTTAAAAAATAAATAAATAAAAATAAAATAACATTAAGACAGCAAGTAAACTTAAAGTTTACAAATGCTGTTTATAAAAAATAAAACAACTAACGAAAAGCACGAATCACTTACTTTTTCAGTTGAAACAATACATTTTTACTTATACTAATGTTGAATTCTAAGTTGATATCTAATTCGTCAGCAATCATGTTTTTAAACAGGTGGAGATAGAAATGATATGATAGTATACTTTTAGGGTTATCAGAAGTGCTTTGTCAGTACATAATAGACGTAATTATGAAATTATTAACAATAAAGATTGTACTTGAAAGTCCTACTTGGATAGTAAAAAAAAATACTTATGTACACTTATTATAATACATTTTCATTTAACTGTAAATAAAATGCATCTGTCTGCAAACAGGTTACATTCAATTTGCACGGGTTAACGTATTATTGTAACACCAGAATTCTCGTTCAATCTCTCTCTAATATCTTTTAACAACAGTCGCCTCAATAAACTCTGTAATTCTCTATTTTTATTTAACAATATCACTGAGTGTTTTTTATTAGTCTTATTTTTTTTAATAAATTAATACTTTTTATTGCAGCAGACAATATGAAAAAAGTGAGGATAAAGACTGACATTTGGTAACGATTTCCTGTTTTCGGGTATTGAATAAATGCTGTTTCTTTTTAAAATCTTTATTAATCAACAATTGCTAGAAAATATCATTTATCATCAGTAAGGATCATGAATATATATAAATATATATGTCGCATTAATGTAATATTGTGTTGTAATTATATAATATAAAATATTTTTAGGAGGTTCACAGATAGTGTGTATTTGGTACAAACCTCACGCGTGTGTCTGTGAATTTTGTTTCCCTGGGGAATTTGAATACAGCCGTTGGTATTTTACATCTGATCGCGCGCTCAACTCCCTCGGTGTTGATTACATATTGACGGACAGCCACAGTATCCTCTCAGACGACACTCTTGACATTCATCTAGTGAGCGTCAATAACGTGTTTTATAAAGCGCATCAGGCAGCTAAACATGAATCCATCTCTCAAGCGCTGGCGTCTGATGAGGGCCGGTCGTGCAGTGGGAAACACTTGCTTGATGTTTCCAAGTAACACGCAGGGACGCATGAGATGCAGAGAAAACGGAGATGAAACATCACTGCATTGATTGTTTTTTAACATGGACGGCTGTTGACATGTGAAGACGGCGCGCGTGTGCCGGGGCTGGGTTAAAACAGCTCCGTCCATCGCCTCATTCTGCTGTGGATCATTGCGGACCGCAACTCATCTGAACACACGCAAGCCTCAAATCAGAGCGAGCTGTGTTTATTCCAGCCTGCTCATGAGCCGAACAGATGCAATTTATAGTTTGTTTTCGCTTGTCTGAAAGAAGGTTCCAACTGGATCATCCACTGTGGAGTACAGAATAATGGGAAACACAAACGAGAAGTGTGTTTGCGATCGGGTCAGAGGCTCACTATAACATTGACATGTTTCTGTTTTCGTTTCCTGCCTTTAACGCACATAGCTGTCACGCTGCACTGAGAATGTCTTTCAGATTCCACGTGAATTTGCATTGAATTTGAATTATATCCTAGCAAACATAATACAGAATTTAAATTTGAATTCCCCTAAGACAGAAATGGTGAATGAGATTCAAAGAAAAATCTATAGTTTATTTCCGTATGAAATAGCTCTGAACAAATATTTTGTCACGCGTGTTGGCGTCGTGTTTCCGTGTGCGGTCCTGGTTTTTGATGAATTAGTCCACACACCGGGCGTCTGTTTCTTCTTGTATTCAAGCCCTCAGTTTCCGATCAGCTCATTGTTCTGGCTTTTGATTGTTTGCATGTATCTCTCTTTTTGGTGGGTTTTCTGCTTGTGGGATTTATCTTGTGGGAGTTCTCTTGGAGCCTCTACACTTTTTTGTCCTTGCATTTTTATTACAGCAGCATGTTGACGACATGATATGATGATATTTTGCTCAT
Organism: Cyprinus carpio; assembly: GCF_018340385.1. Classification (NCBI taxonomy): domain Eukaryota; kingdom Metazoa; phylum Chordata; class Actinopteri; order Cypriniformes; family Cyprinidae; genus Cyprinus; species Cyprinus carpio. The sequence goes on along the minus strand of NC_056589.1, from coordinate 3,636,071 downwards.
TTGAATAATAGGTGCCAGTAATGTCTGGCGAGGAATGTTTTGCATTAGGTCATTTCTGAATCTTTCCTGGGTGAATGTTCGAAAAATGTCTAGATATTTACATTTTGTTTTAGATTTATTTATATTTATTTATTTTCTTGGTTATGTGAATGTTGAGAAAGACATTCCATTTGATCATTTTACAAAAAAACATCGCGATGGTTACATTTGAATGTTCATCATGAATGATTTTGAAAGGAGCAGTCAACATTTAGAAAGAAGTTTAAAGAAAAACTTTCAGTGAATGTACAAATGTAACGAGTGGTTTTGTGCAAACGTATTTAGAACAGTATTAAGTAAATCTTAACATTACTGAAGAACGTTGTTTTTAACGTTAAGATAACATTCAAACCTTAGCCATAAGTCCCAGGTTATACTAGATCCCACAGAGACACAGGGGCGTTCACAGGAGTTACGAGAATGGAATCTTATTGTGAGGTTTATTATTATTATTTTATTATTTATTTTTATTATTATTATTATTGTTTTTGAGTTTTATATCAGTTTAACATAGTAATCTATTAAATGATAGATGACTAGATTAAATTTTCAATAACGTCTTAACAAATACTGAATAAATGCAATTCTATAAAAATGGATTTCTTTTGTTTCGTTCCTCTGAAGTTCTTTAACCCAGAGTACCAATGTCTGATTCCATCAACAAGTCAGTAAATTCCTCTTCCACTGTTTCACATATTTCTCTGCTGCTGATAGTTTAATAAACCAGGAAGCTTAATTTAGGTTATGAAAATGTTGTGGGAACGCGTTGGGTTTGGAATGTTCTAAAATATTTGAAATGTCTGCTTTGCTGTTGTGGGGTATAAACGTTATTTAAAAGGCTTACACAACACGTTATTTACACCGCCTCTAATTAACTTTATTTTCACCCCAAAATCTATCATTATTTGAATGTTTAGTTTTAATATTCTAAGAATTTTTAGGTCCATTTTGATGGTTGTCGATTAAAAAATTAAAAAGAGTTTTCTGAGAACATTCATCAAGAACAAATAGCATCATAAGTGCTGAGCTCAGAACGTTTCTCTCTCGACGTTTTAAGATCATATATAGATATTTAATAAATGTTCCCAACACATTACTTAAGATAGTTTTGTCCAAAACATTTAGATACCTCCTTTACAAGCCTTCTGTTAGCTGGGATCGCCTGATTTTACGCTCCCAATAAAGGATCGGGAGAAACACAGAGCAGATGTTTTCATGTGTGAGCAGCAGCCGAAGAGCCTTTAATACCACAGTATATATCTGTTGTGATGAGCTCGCACATATGTCTGTGAGCCGCCTGTAATTCACACAGACGCATGCATCATCTATAAAGATGACTTCCTTCCCTGCAGAAGATATATATATAAATGATATATAAGCAAAATTAATAACCTATCAGAAGAGAACAAAGAGAGAGAGAGAGTGCGTGAGAGAGAGAGCCCTGGAGGAGGTTGTGTTTGTGTGTCTGTGTTTGTGTGTGTTGTGTCTGTCTGTCTGTTTGTTGTGTGTGTGTGTGTGCGAGGTTTGTTGTTGTGTTGAGAAGATGTGAGATGTGCGAGGTGGGTTGAGTGTGTGTGTGTGTGTTGTGTGTTGTGTGTGTGTGGGTGTGTGTGTGTGTGTGTGTTGTGTGTGTGTGTGTGTGTGTGTGGGTGTGTGTGTGATTTTCCCATCCCGCAGAAGAGCGCCGTCTGAATTGAATTTCCTGATTGCTGAGCCTGCGGCACATGCCTCATTTCCAGCGGGACGCTGCCGGGCCAAGTCCTTTGGCATAATTCTACCTATGTGGAAATTTTTTTCTCTGCCCGGGACGCTCTAAAAACTAAAAAGGGATATGCCCTTTTTTGGGGACAAGTGAAAGCGGCGGGGCTTCTCATTAGTAAGGGGTTTTGGAAATGAAATGGAGCTTTCTGCTCAGCGTGAGGGAATTTAGGGAAAAAGGTCGATCTCGCCTCGCGGGAATCACGCCTCCTTGACTTCTAATAAAAACCCTTTAGTTTACTGTAAACATGTTATGTTGCTTTCCAAACGTTCTCGAAGTCTGAAACAGAAAGTGAGCTGCAACTATGCTTTCTGATATATAATGCTTCTGAAACAAAAGTGAGCTGCAAAAACAGTTTCTTTTTTTTGTATGCTTTCTGATATATATTATATAGCGTCGCTCAGTAACAGAGCTCCAGATGCTGGCCTTCATTAAGCTATGGCCGGGCACTTCATCAGTCTCAGCACGCCGCCCTTTCCATCCCTCCATCCTCCTCCTGCGTCTCTCTCCGTCTCCTTCATTCCTCAGGTTAATCTGAACTGGACAGATTGATAGGTGTCTAATTTCCTCTCGTTTACTGACGTTTGTGCTGCCCTGTTGGTGTCATTATCTTCATCGTGCATGCATACCCGTTACATTGGTCAGAATCAAGGCTCTGCCTCGATGGTGCCGTGCTGTGTTCAGCTCTAACGGAGTGTACTCTTGGACTTCTCCTCATTCGTCTCAGGACTCATGTGTGAGGTTGAGCTGATGTGTTTCCAGGATCAGTCGGTTTACAAACACTGTCTAAATACTGTGAAGCAACTTCGGTGTACGAAAATCCAAGCAGAGTCCAGGCAGAGTCCATCCCCTCAATAGACACTGATCCGCAGATCAGGCCTGATCTCCGAACAAAATCAGTCTGTGAATGCATGTAGTCACATCAGAACTATGCTCAACTTGTGTGACTGGATGCGTTTAATGATTCCTAACATTACATTTTCTGTGAGTGTTTGTGGGGATTTGACATGAATGTTTCTTTGTGGGTCGATAGAGGTCAAATAACGGGTAGGGTGGTGGCTGGTCTTGGAGAAAATTAGGCTGACATTATTGTGAATGGGAAACTGAAAAGGTCATGTTGGCACTGGTGTGTTTGACATTCGATAGGACGTGCGAAGCGGGAAGGACCATTGCTTTCCGCCATCTGAGCACATATTCAGTTTATTTCTGAGAGACTGATGACACAAACATCGGTTCCACATGACTCGTCCTCTCTGCTTTTCCTCAGGCTCCTTGTATAACAACAAAGTGACCCTAAATAATAAATAAATAAATCAATTCAAGGTTTCTTTGTTTCTTCAACCTGTGACACATCTTGAATCTCAATAAGATTGATAGTTGAGTTTTTGCGTTTGGCTGGTTCTTCTGCGATCGATCAGAAGCGATGGACGAGCGGTCCTGCATCTTTGACACGAGCTCGTGGAAATCTAGTCTCGCTCACCTCATTCACGTTCAGAAGGAGGGGTCGACTTTACTCAGGATCTCAGCCTCAACAGCAAGCTTCAAGTCCCAGCACTCCATTAAAAGTTTCAGGGCACTCAGTTCTCTCTCTCTCATCTTCACACGCGTGCCTCATACGTTTTATTGAATATATATCCCAGAATGAATCTTATCCAGCTGTAGGTTCAGCACCCCATGTTGCTTCTATCTCCTGGTGATCGAGGTCATAAACATGCCCTTGAGTATGCATCCCATATTTGACCCTACTGTGGTTACAGACCCCAGGCACTTGGACCTAGGAGTCATTTGTTCACAGGAAATTTGGTCTGATATCAAGGTCAAGGCCTTCTATGTTAGGATTAAAGCAGAAAAGAAAAGATACTATATATACTGCTATAATATCTATGCCCTGTGAAATATTCTTTGAAATAATTATTTTTCATGAGAATACACAACCAAACACATATTATATATATATAACACATTGAGAATTAATTATGAATTGATATATTAAAAGCTTACATAAAAGTTAATAGCTGATTTGTCTGTGTGTGGTTTCAAATTAATAATTTTGTGATGGAATAACTCCTCGTACCCAGAACATCACACAGACAGTTCTCTTCAGTTCTTGAGAACCTTCATCTCCAAACTGTTTAAAAACACAATCGTGCTTTTATTTCGTGACTTAAAAGTAGTGTGATGGCAATCAACATTCTCTATAACCATTAAAAAGCATCTTGTGAATCGGATCCGTAATATCTGTCATCCTTGTTGCCTGGAAGTGTGTTTATTGTTTTAGTATTGGAGGAGCGGAGGAATTGCGCGGGAGAAGCGAAACACGGTTGAAAAATGTAGTTGCTTTGTCGGGGTGAACTTAAGTGCCATGACGGATTTGCACTTAGCTGTGCTTTATGTGTCACTTTACATCAGTGGACGAGGAGCAGAAATCGATGTGTGTGCTGCTAGCTGCTGCGGGGTTATACACGAGAAATATAACACAGGACTGAGGACGCACTCGTTACACACACTCACACACTCAACACTCAGCACCTGGCGATCAGTTGTGTGTCAGAAGCCTCCACCCACTGGGATACAACACCTATTCACACGCATGGACTGAATGTGATGATAGCATGTATGATTAAACAATTAAAGGAATAGTTTAATTTATCAAAAATTAAATTTTTTCTGCTGAACAGTTTGTAGAAATGACAATGCATCAGTGTCCTCAGCAATTGCATGCTCTGCAATGAATTCGACTATTATTCATTCCTCATTGTCATTAGGAATATGTCCCCAAAACCTTCAAACTGGCTGTTATTAATCCTCTCATCAAAAAACCACAACTTGACCCCAAAGAACTAGTTAATTATAGACCGATCTCGAACCTCCCTTTTCTGTCCAAGATACTAGAAAAGGTAGTATCCTCACAATTATATTCCTTCTTAGAGAAAATGGTATATGTGAGGATTTCCATCAGGATTTATTTTATTTTCTTGGTTATGTGATGTTAAGACAGACATTCCATTTGATCATTTTACAAAAAAACATCGATGTTACATTTGAATGTTCGCTTAATGATTTTGAAAGTGCAGTCACATTTAGAAAGAAGTTTAAGAAAAACTTTCAGTGAATGTACAAATGTAACGAGTGGTTTTGTGCAAACGTATTTAGAACAGTATTAAGTAAATCTTAACATTACTGAAGAACGTTGTTTTTAACGTTAAGATAACATTCAAACCTTAGCCATAAGTCCCAGGTTATACTAGATCCCACAGAGACACAGGGGCGTTCACAGGAGTTACGAGAATGGAATCTTATTGTGAGGTTTATTATTATTATTTTATTATTTATTTTTATTATTATTATTATTGTTTTTGAGTTTTATATCAGTTTAACATAGTAATCTATTAAATGATAGATGACTAGATTAAATTTTCAATAACGTCTTAACAAATACTGAATAAATGCAATTCTATAAAAATGGATTTCTTTTGTTTCGTTCCTCTGAAGTTCTTTAACCCAGAGTACCAATGTCTGATTCCATCAACAAGTCGTAAATTCTCTTCCATGTTCACTATTTCTCTGCTGCTGATATTTAATAAACCGGAAGCTTAATTTAGGTTATGAAAATGTTGTGGGAACATCGTTTGAAATGTTCTAAAATATTTGAAATGTCTGCTTTCTTGTTGTGGTTAACGTTATGTAAAGGCTACACAACACTTTATTTACACCGCCTCTAATTAACTTTAATTTCACCCCAAAATATATCATTATTTGAATGTTTAGTTTTAATATTCTAAGAATTTTTAGGTCCATTTTTCTGGTTGTGATTAAAAAATTACAAAGCGTTTCCTGAAACATTCATCAAGACAAATAGCACCATAATGCTGAGCTCAGAACGTTTCTCTCTCGACTTTTAAGACATATATCAATATTTAATAAATGTTCCAAACACATTACTTAAGATAGTTTTGTCCAAAACATTTAGATACCTCCTTTAAAAAACTTCGTTAGCTGGTGCTGTTTTACCTCCCAATAAAGGATCAGATAAACAGAGCAATGTTTTCATGTGTGAGCAAGCCGAAGAGCCTTTAATACCCAGTATATATCTGTTGTGATGCGCTTGCACATCTGTCTGTGCGCCGCCTGATTCACACAGACGCATGCCTCTCTATACAATGACTTCCTTCCCTGCAGAAGATATATATAATATGATATATAAGCAAAATTAATAACCTATCAGAAGAGAACAAAGAGAGAGAGAGAGTGCGTGAGAGAGAGAGCCCTGGAGGAGGTTGTGTTTGTGTGTCTGTGTTTGTGTGTGTTGTGTCTGTCTGTCTGTTTGTTGTGTGTGTGTGTGTGCGAGGTTTGTTGTTGTGTTGAGAAGATGTGAGATGTGCGAGGTGGGTTGAGTGTGTGTGTGTGTGTTGTGTGTTGTGTGTGTGTGGGTGTGTGTGTGTGTGTCTGTTGTGTGTGTGTGTGTGTGTGTGTGGGTGTGTGTGTGATTTTCCCATCCCGCAGAAGAGCGCCGTCTGAATTGAATTTCCTGATTGCTGAGCCTGCGGCACATGCCTCATTTCCAGCGGGACGCTGCCGGGCCAAGTCCTTTGGCATAATTCTACCTATGTGGAAATTAGTGTCTCGCCCCGGGACCTCTGAGAAAACTAATAGAGGATATACACGTTTTATGGCCAAGTGCAAGCGAGGCAGGAGTCTTCATCTATTAAGATGAAGGGTGGATGAATATGGAGCATTTCTGCATAGCTGATGGAATTGATGGATAAAAGGTGCAGAGTCTCGTCACAATCGTCAGGAATCACGCTCGCCTTGATCTCAACTGGAGATACAAAGGCAAAACTATAAGTGTATTACTGACATACATGAATTGAACATGTTGCTTTCCACGTCTCACAGTCTGAAACAAAAGTGAGCTGCAAAAACAGTTTCTTTTTTTTGTATGCTTTCTGATATATATTATATAGCGTCGCTCAGTAACAGAGCTCCAGATGCTGGCCTTCATTAAGCTATGGCCGGGCACTTCATCAGTCTCAGCACGCCGCCCTTTCCATCCCTCCATCCTCCTCCTGCGTCTCTCTCCGTCTCCTTCATTCCTCAGGTTAATCTGAACTGGACAGATTGATAGGTGTCTAATTTCCTCTCGTTTACTGACGTTTGTGCTGCCCTGTTGGTGTCATTATCTTCATCTTGCATGCATACCCTTACATTGGTCAAATCAGCCTCTGCCCGATGGTGCCTGCTGTGTTCAGCTCTAACGGATGTACTCTTGGACTTCTCCTCATTCGTCTCAGGACTCATGTGTGAGGTTGAGCTGATGGTTTCAGGATCAGTCGGTTTACAAACACTGTCTAAATACTGTGAAGCAACTTCGGGTACGAAAATCCATCAGAGTCCAGGCAGAGTCCATCTCAATAGACACTGACCCGCAGATCAGGCCTATCTCCGAACAAAATCAGTCTGTAATGCATGTAGTCACATCAGAACTATGCTCAACTTTTGTGTCTGGATGCGTTTAATGATTCCTAACATACATTTTCTGTGAGTGTTTGTGGGATTGACATGATGTTTCTTTGTGGGTCGTAGAGTCAAAACGGGTAGGGTGTGGCTGGTCTGTGAATTAGGCTGACATTACTTGAATGGGAAAATGAAAAGGTCATGTTGGCACTGTGTGTTTGACATTCGAGACGTGCGAGTGTGAATGACCATTGCTGTTGCCGCCATCGGGCACAGATTCAGTTTATTTCTGAGAGACTGATGACACAAACATGGTCGTTTCCACAATGCCTCGTCCTCTCTCTGCTTTTTCCTCAGGCTCCTTGGATAAAACAGTGACCCTAAATAATACATAAATCATTAATTCAGTTTCGTTGTTCGTCACCTGTGACACATCTTGATCGCAATAAGATTGATAGTTGAGTTTTGGGCGTTTGGCTGTTTCTTCTGCGATCGATCAGAAGCGATGACTCGGTCCTGCATCTTTGACCGAGCCGTGGAAATCTCTCTCTCTCACCTCATTCACGTTCAGAAGGAGGGGTCGACTTTACTCAGGATCTCAGCCTCACCAAAGCTTCAAGTCCCAGCCTCCATTAAAGTTTCAGGCATCAGTTCTCTCTCTCTCATCTTCACACGCGTGCCTCATACGTTTTATTGAATATATATCCAGAATGAATCTTATCCAGCTGTGTTCTCACCCCATGTGCTCTATTTCCTGGTGATCGAGTCAGAAACATACCTTGATATGCATCACATATTTGACCCTAATGTGGTTACAGACCCAAGGGCACTTGGACTAGGAGTCATTTTTTCCAATTTTGTCTGATATCAAGGTCAAGGCCTCTATGTATATTAAAGCAAGAAACGCTACTAATATACTGTATATATTAGGCCCTGTGAACTTTCCTTTGAAATATTCTGAGAATACACAACCAACACATATTATATATATATATACACATTGAGAATTAATTATGAATTGATATATTAAAAGCTTACTAAAAGTTCTAGCTGATTTGTCTGGGTGTGGTTTCAAATTAATAATTTTTTGATGGAATAACTCCGTACCAGAACATCACACAGACAGTTCTCTTCAGTTCTTGAGAACCTTCATCTCAAACTGTTTAAAAACACAATCGTTCTTTTATTTCATGACTTAAAGTATGTATGGCAATCACATTCTCTATAACCATTAAAAAGCATCTTGTGAATCGGATCCGAATTCGTCATCCTTGTTGCCTGGAAGTGTGTTTATTGTTTTAGTATTGGATAGCGGAAGAATTGCGCGGGAGAACGAAACACGGTTGAAAAATGTAGTTGCTGTCGGGTGAAATTAAGTGCCAGAAGGCTTTTCACTTAGCTGTGCTTTATGTGTCACTTTACATCAAGGACGATAGAGAAATCGATGTGGTGCTGCTAGCGCTGCGGGGTTACCACGAAAATAAACAAGGACTGAGACGCACTCGTACACACACTCACACACTCACACTCACACAAGCGATCAGTTGTGTGCAGAGCTCCACCCACTGGGATACAACACCTATTCACACGCATGGACTGAATGTGATGATAGCATGTATGATTAAACAATTAAAGGAATAGTTTAATTTATCAAAAATTAAATTTTTTCTGCTGAACAGTTTGTAGAAATGACAATGCATCAGTGTCCTCAGCAATTGCATGCTCTGCAATGAATTCGACTATTATTCATTCCTCATTGTCATTAGGAATATGTCCCAAACCTTCAAACTGGTTGTTCTTAAGCCTCTCTCAAAAAACCAACTTGACCCTAACAACGAACTAGTTAATTACAGACCGTCTCGATCTCCGTTTTCTGTCCAAATACTAGAAAAGGTAGTATCCCACAATATATTCCTTCTTAGAGAATGGATCTTTGAGATTGCCTCCAGTCGGATTTAGAACCGTATCATGTACTGAGACTGCTCTCCTTAGAGTTACAAATAACCTGCTCTTATCATCTGATCGTGGTTTGTATCTCGCTATTAGTGCTATTGGATCTTATCTGTGTTCGACACTATTGACCAACACATTCTTTTGTTGCTGACTAAAAAAACTTTTTGCTTAATGGAAGTGCATTAGCATGGTTAAATCATACTTACTGTATATGACCCGCCATCAAAATTCGGACATGATGAAGAGGTAATGCATATCGATCACAAGTGCAGTCATGAGTACCTCAAGCTCAGTAACTCAGGGCCGTTACCCTTCAACGCTTTACATGTTACCCTGGGTAGATATCATCAGGACACGGTGTTAGCTTTCACTGTTATGCTGATGGATACTCAGCTCTATTTTTCTTTGCGGCCCGGGCCGAAACTAACCAATTTGAAAAACAACGAATACATGTCGATAATAAAAAACTGGATAAAAAAGAATTTAAAAGCGGGGTAAAAACAGAGTTGGTTAATGTATAGGTCCTAAAGCTCAGCAGGGAATCCTATAACGCTGTCTAAGACTTGATGTCTGCTCTGTCAATTCTTCTCATCAGTTAGGAACCCTATGTGGCTATTTGATAGCCAAGCCTTATCCTTAGAAAGGCCAAGGTTTCTAACGTTGTAAACTGCATTTTCCATCTCAAGAATATCATCTTAAATTATTGACCTAGCTCTCAATGGTCAAATGCAGAAATGTTAAATACCATGCGTTTGATGACCTCAGTTCGATTATTGTAATGCTCTAAGTGGTGGTGTGTTCTCTGCACGCGTAATACCAACTCCAGTTAGTCAAATGCATCATCTCAGAGTTTCTTACTAAACCTGAAGTATGATCATATTAGCCCTGCCTGTCAACACTGCACTGGGCTCCCTATCAAACATTTATAGCTTTTTAAATCTTGCTTATTACGTTTTAAAAATTTTAAAAAAGGGCCCTGAATGTTTTTCGCACCTCCGTATTTGAACGAGCTCCTGGTTACATTTAGCCTCCACTCCGCGTGCGTTCATCAAAAAACTCTGGCAATTTGATACTCTAGATATCACAAGTCAACCGCGGGCGGCAGAGCCTTCTCCTATTAGCCCTTAAACGCTGAAATAAACCTACCCTACCATTGTTCGTGAGCAGACCACTCTTGCAGGTGTTGAATCGAGATAACGACCCACTCTTTTAACCTGCCCCTTTTTTATTAAACAGCCAATCTACTAATAGCGCTTCTATATCCAAATCCGGGTTTAGAGGATTTTAGGCTGCATTAATTGGTACTAGAACCGAGAACAGCTGTTCCATAACACCCGATGTCCTTGCTAATCGTTAGAAGAATTTCTCTACGCTAATAATTAGGTCTGTTTCCTCTTATATGCCGCGAGTCACCATAGCCCCATATCCAGTCTATAGTCCAATCACTGGAGGAATGTTATTATGTATTATCGTGTCGTATTATTTGACTCATATTGTAGTAGTCGGTCAGCACCCATTCACTGGCGTGCATCCCATGGTGAGGACACGATCAGTGGTACCTTTACTCCACACAATCTATAAGAAACAACTCATCTACTCTTGGATGGTCTAAGACTATTGCGTTAAGTCCAGTTGAATGACTACTGACTTCATCAATAATTGCCCATTGTATATTAAAATTTCATTTTGAATGTTTCAGTAAACGTTATTCCCATTCATTTGTGCTGTTACAAGAATTGCACATATTTACCACTTGAAGTTGATATTCCCCAGATGTCAAGTGAGCAATAAATAACTCAATGACAAACGTCAGCACCTGCTGAGCTGATCAGATTTCCGAAAAGAACTACTGAGGCTTTTCTGGCTCGGTTCTCTCTCCGTCTCCAATCTGCTCTTGATGTGTTATGCCTCCAGTCACCTTTTCACCTTCCTTCCCCCTTCCGTCTTCCCGCACGGCTTTTTCACTTTAAAGCTTTCTCTTCCGCTAGCTCTTGCTCTCTCTGGACATTTCATTGACGTTTTTGGGTCCTTGCACGGCTCTCTGGATATCCAAGTTTCTTGTTTTATATGCATCTTTTCCCAATTGTCGCTCAATTGTGTTTTTTGGCCAGTAGTTTCTCTCGACCGTGTAAACATCTGACAGCTGGTCACAAGTCAGCTCTCCCTTATCATGAGCTGTAGAGCAGCGTCCATCCTCGGTCAAGAAGAATGCGCTGACCTGCTGACCTCGAGTTCAAAGCGTTGAGCTTTGTAATGACTGTAGAGGCTCTGAAGGAACAAGCATCTCTGTTGTTGAGTTGTTTCAGCTGCTGGTTGATTTAGATCCAGCAGACAGTCACAGGTTTAACTAGTTATTGGGTGCGTGTACTGGTGTTAATATAGTCACAAAAATATCGTGCATATTAAAGGTATTTTCATATGGAGGAAAACAACCCGATTAATTTGCGTCTGTGTGTCGTTTTTGTGGTGTAAGTCTCCTCTGCTGTTGATGATTTTTATATTGCTCCATTTTATTGCTCAGATATGCTTATTTTTATTAACAAAATGCCCAATTTATGAATTGTTTTAAATGTCAACATAAATATCTAGCCAAAGGGATATTTTTTATATACTTTAGCACTCTCGACAAAACATTTAAGAATCACATAGAAACTAACAAAAAATCAGATATTACAGTTAATTTATTTGAGAAAGGATACAATATTTTGCATTAAAGTTCATTCAAATCAATAATTATGACATTATACTAAATACTTTTCTATAATATAAATTCAAAATTATTGTAAAAAAGTAAGTAACCTGAGCTTTTTATTCTTATATGTACATATTCATTTAATGATTTATAATAAGCAAAAGCACTATAGCGGTTATGAAAATACTGTAAGCAGAGTTCTGCAAATGCACTGCAAATGAGACAGCATAAAACTACATAATCAGCCCCACAGCTCAGTTTATAATTTCACTAGCAGGGAACCTGAGATTTTTGAGACACGTCTTAATGATGTTTTAATTATCAACTCAATATTTTGTTTTGTTTTTTTTTTTTTCATTTACTTTTAGTTATTTTTTTTATTAATTTTGTTGTGTGCATTTCATTTATTAGTTTATTTTACGTTTTTTTCACTGCTTACACACACAATTATAACTTGTCACACAATTTCTAAAAACCTGACACTCAAACACTAGAACCACACACACTAAATCTGCAAACCATACACTAATTTTGGCCTTTACTCAGTTTCTCAATTTCATTAAACACTTTTTGCAAAAACACAACACACAATTTTCTATGCAAATACACAAAAATCTGACACAGGAAGTTTCTTTGATTTCCTTTATAAACACAACCAATCAAAAATGCCACACCAATTCATCAGTGCTCCTCACACTAACTCCTCACATGTGCAAACCCCACTTGTTGCTTTACTTAACAACACACCAATCATAACTTTAGTAGTGGCCTATAAATAGGCTAAAGGTCAAGTAATAGCTTTTGGACAATGGATGCAAACCATGCAGACAGAGTAAGAGGAGTTGGAGGGAGAGCCAGAGTAGACGAAGTTCGAACTAAGAGGAGCTTTGGAATGGGAGCAAGGGGTAGGAAGAGGGACGAGTCAGAAATGGAGAAGGACAAGGAACAAGAAGAGTGGTCTCAAATGAGATTAGGGGCTACAGTAGCTCATCATGTGGATAAACCATGGTTTAACACAATGAGAGGCTGGACTGAGAGTCCAGCCTAATTTGAGTAGAATTTATACTGTGGCGGGTATATTGCAAACCTTTAGAAATGAGAACAGGTATGTAACAATCTAATGTAATGTACACATGTTCTTAATGTAACACATAATAGCTTTTTTTACTATAACAAACAGTAGGCCTATACTAGAAATGGGGCCATATTTTACTGAAGTACCCTTGCATTCATTTACTACAGTGTATTGCATTGGTCAGAGAAGGTTCTTTCCACGGTGTCTGGCCAGAGTAGAATATAGCATGTGACGTGGATGCCGAAGTATTGTGGCCAGACCCAGCCCGGAGGAGATAGATGGAGCCTAGATACACCCAACCATCTCCTTACATGCAAGCACACACATTATTTTGGGGTTTACACTACATGCCAAGCAACATCAGGCAGATTTTTTGATGTGTTTTTTTTTTCTTTGCAAAACTGTGGTACACTAATACTTACATTTACACCCTACAAAGAGGGAAAAAAAATAAAAAACATAAATCTTTGTTTCACTTTGCTTTTGTTTTTTCACTTGTATATATTCAACATCTCTCTCCCAATTATCAATTCAATCATGTACATTGTTGAGCTTTCTAAAAGAATAGCTTTAGGTTTTGCATAACAGTGTGTATAGAACATAATCAAAAATATAAAATTATGGTAAAGGTGTTTACAACGTAGTTACAAATGTTTTGCTTTTGAAATATGTTTGTGATATTTTTTGACTGTGGTGGTTTCATTTTGAAAGAAACGTGTCTATAGTTACATTTTCAGAATACTATAAATAATAAAAGATTTATATTTAAATGTATAATTAAATCTAACTTTAGCTTATTCCTTTTTATTCAGAACAGAAATATAAATATGTCTATATACATATTAAATATTTTACAAATCATAAAACATTAAAGATCAAATAAATGAAAATCCCTTGACAACAGGTATTTAATAATAACACTTTACAGTAACCTTCCTTAGTTAACCTTAGTTCATCCATTAACTATGCATTCAACTCCATTAACTAGCAATGAGCAATACATTTGTGCTACAGTATTTATGACTCTTTGTTAACATTAGTTCATAAAAATACTCCTGTTCACTGTTAGTCCATGTTAGCTCAGGTCCAGTAAATAATATTAACAGACACAAGTTTTGATTTTTAAAATGTATTAGTACACATTAGCTATGATTAATTAATGCCTTAGAATAATTTTTCATTGTTAGTTCATGTTAACTACTGTACGTTAGGTTAATTAACTAAGGAAGAGTAATGTGTGTGTGTTTGTTTGTGTGTGTGTGTGTGTGAGAGAGAGAGGTGTGTGGTGTGTGTGTGTGTGTGTGTGTGTGTGTTTGTGTGTGTGTGTGTGATATGAGAGAGTATGTGTGTGTGCGGTGATGATGTCTTAGTGTGTGTCTGTGTGGGCGTGCGTGTGTGTGTGTGTTTGTGTGTGTGTGTGTGTGTGGTAGGTGTGTGAAGAGAGAGAGATCGAGAGATAGAGAGACCGTGTGTGCATGTGTGACAGAGACGGATCACTGCTGTAGTCCAGGGTTTCTCTGCTCACGCTGACGCTCTCAACATCTTACAAAAAAGACGGATCACTGCTGTAGTCCAGGGTTTCTCTGCTCACGCTGACGCTCTCAACAGCTTCTGACAAATGAAGCAGCACAATCTCTCTCTGTCGCTGTTTCTTCTCATGTCAACAGCCCAATCTACTGCTGCTGTTCCCTACACATCGCTCCACTGGACACATCCAGATGGATCGGCTCATACAGCGCACATCTAAGATGACATTAGAAAATAAAGCATGAGAAAATAAAGAAATTGCATCGAAGTTTTTCCAAATGGACTGCACATAATAACATGTCATTTTGTATTTCTGGAATTGACAGAATAAACAGCCTTATTCTCTGAATTTATTATTTGAATGGATCCTCATCTAAATCCCACACACCTAAATGCAGGATTTCTCAAATTTATGGAAGCCTGTTTGTGCCATGGAATAAAAAACAAAAAATGGTAATTGTGAGATTATACCTCACAGTTAAATATATATATGTGTGTTTTTGGTAATTGAAATGTTTAATTTCACAATTCAGATTTTTCACATAAAAATGTGCATATATATATATATATATATATATATATATATATATATATATATATATATATATATATATATATATATATATATATATATATAAAAATCTGAATTTGTGAGATAAAAAGTCACAATACCAAAACCCATTGTTTGAATCAGAAAAATCCGACATTGCTAGAAAAACGGGCGAATTTGTTTAGATGAAAAACTCTAAAATTTTGGAAAATAATAATAAAATAAATACGACATAAATAAATAAATCAAATCAGAATGCATAAAGTCCAGAAAATGTGAATTGTGAGATTTTAAATCACTTGCCTTTGGATATTTGTTTTATTCTGGGTCAGAACTACGTCCAGATAATATCTGATGGATATAGGATATTAGACGTCCTGCGACTTGTTGGCTGTTCTTTTTACTCAGCACAGTCTCTCATTTCTGCAGCTAAGAAAGATGAGCACTCTGCTGAGCACTTTCTGCCTGAGAGACTTCTTCTGTGTTGATATTCCATCATATTTGCCTGCAACAAAAGATCATAACAATTTTCCTCTGGATTTTAAGCTTGATACCCAAACCCCACTTCTCTGAGGGCTCTGACCCTTCGAGCATCTATCAGCATAATCCTTCTCACGAATCGAACACCGTGACAGTGACGCTCTGCGAGCGGGACATCAGTCTCTGATCGAGACACGACAAACGTTCACCTGTAGATTTCCCTCTCTTTAGGCTCATGCTGTGTAAACAGTGAGCGTCGTCCTTTCCTGATACTCCATTTTATTTACACAGAGATTGATTGAAACAAGACAAGCTGTGCACACACACACACACACACGCACACACAAACAACATAAATCCCAAAACACACACACACAAACAAAAACACACACACACACACACACACACACACACACACACACACACACTCGGCACCACACCACAACACCACACACGAAATGAGCATAAATCCCATACGCCTGGGACAGTAATTAGAAAACTAGTATATTTTCATAATGGAAGGCCACAGAAATGAGGTGTTGGGTGGTTTAGTGTGTGTTTTGGCGCCGGTGTTGGTGGCATTAACACGGTCACACTCGCTGTAACTCAGGCTGTTCTCCGCAGCATTAGCTGGGATTGCTAGAGTAATTATTTTGGCAGCTCTCCGCTCTACATTGTGCCGTGGAGAGATTGTGCATGGCTTTGCCATGTTTGTGCGGCCGAGCCAAAAGAAAGCAGCAGATTTTCCTCCTGAAGACACAGAGAGAATATAAAGACAATGTTAGACTGGCGGCGGTTCTTTTAAACACAGGCAGATTTGTCTTTAACTTCACATTTTAAACTTGGTTCTGATCTCAATCACTTTGATTTGGTAATGCATATGAAATCAGCTGCAGTAAGACTGACTGCTGTTAGAGTTCTCTTACTCTGAGATTAAACACAGGCAGATTTCTCGTCCACGAAGAGCAAGACTTTTATTATTATTTCATTCAGCTGCTCCTGACACTGTGTTTTAGATTCATCATACGTGCCACAGATCTCGTTCTGATTTTGGAGACGACTTAAAAGTCAAAAATACTAAACATTTCCTGGTATTTGCATACTCATATATGCTGTGGATTGTTGTTGTCCTTTCTTTGATGGAAATGAAGGCCGTCGCCAGCTTTGAACTGAAAATGCTTTTAGAAAACGCGACACGAATCCAGGCTGAAGTTCATCACTATTAAGTTCATTAAGATATTACCTCTCAGTGAGATTTTTAATCCCACGCTGGCACAAAAATGAAGGTAGTTGCTCCGATGGGAAACATATTCTGCTGTGTGAATGCTTAAAGTGACAGAATGACAACAAATCAACCCTGGACCAAGTAAGTGTAAGTGTTGGCCATGACTTGTCTGGAGGCTGTTGATCTTGCAGATTTCTCGGCACACTTTGTAAAGTTTTTTATATACGCAACTGAACAGGAGAATTGCACAGTTCAAATATCTGGATTCTGACCCTCCCAGATAAGCCAAAAAGGCAGTTTGTTGGGCAAGCTGCGGAGAACTGGTGTCGTCTTCAATTTCTCCCCAGATTCACAAGACCCTGTTTGTCAGCAGACTGTTAAATTAAAAGAACTGGTTGAGCTCGTGTGTGCTCTCAAGATTACCACTGCACAGATTGCATATCTCAACGTCTGAACACCAGGATATCTGGAAACGAGAAAGGAAATGTTTCCTGGGGACAAACTGAAAGCGAAGCATCATTACATACTTCATATGCTTCACTCATTCTGAGACTCGGACCTTTAATTCGTTTGTGCTCATTGAGATGCGACAGCAAGCATTCCTTCTTCAAAAGTAGTGTGAGAAGGGCACAGAACTTTAAAAATGTCTGCAAGACGTTGACACACAAGCATTTTATTCACCAAAGCGTTGACGTGAACACATACACTTCTCATGTGTACAGTGATGCTGTGCACAAAGCTGTCTCAGCGCAGGTACAGTGCAAGGGTACTTGATTTGCCTTAAATGTGAAGAGGACTAATCTACTTAGCAATTTGGACAGATTGAGCTGATTTCCACAAAATATTATTATAATTACTCACCACATTACATTTTACCTGAAACAAAATAAACAATATGAGAAAAAGACTTCAACAAAATAAATTATCCCTTAAATGAATATAGTTTTAGGAGAGTAAAAGTTATTACTCTCATGTGGCTCAGTGGTAGAGCATTGCGTTAGCAGCGCAAAAGGTTGTGGGTTCAATTCCCACAAACACAAGTTAACACAAAAAAGAAAAAAAAAAAAAAAAAAAATAATTCTATCCTGTAAATAAAATCGGATAAAAGCGTCTGCTAAATGCATAAATATAAATATATATAAACATATAGTTTTAGGAGAGTAAAAGTCATTACTCTCAAGCACAGCATTGTTAATCTTTTAAAAAACAATAATGGAAGCAACATTTTACAGATTTACAGAAAAACAAATGTATGTTTGATAAAATTAACATAACAAAGTACTCAAAACTGTTTTGTAACAACTAAGAAAAAACTAAAAAGAAACAAACTAAGAAGAAACTAAGAAACATAATTTACTGTAAATGACAAAAAATGATCAAATGTAAACGCAGGGAATTCAGACTCTGTTCTGATCATATTAATTATGTATTGAACGTTTGCTGGTGTTTTAACGTCCCGCCTGGGTGACTTTCTACAACCTTTGTGATATATCAATACCTGGTTTGTCTTTTAATTAGGTATTGATTCTTATTTATTAAGGTGATTAATTTTGCTTTTTGTGTGTGTGAGAGTTTGCAGTAGAAAGTATTCATTAAAGAGAAATAGCCTTCATTTGATTTTCAACATACAGAAAGTGTTTGTAAAAGCAGTGCTATCTTCATAGTGCTCTTATAGTCTTTATGTTTCTATTATTGCTCTACCAGCAGTGGCCTCCACTCCAGCAGATTGTTCTGAGCTACTGTCAAAAACAAATGCCAGTCCATGGTGATCTACACTGTACAGAAATGGGTATTTCTGGTCTTATTGTGCTTTATTAATTGGTGAGTTATTGCAAATATTTTTTCTTTAATATGTCCACAACTACAGCACTTCTAAAATGACTTTCCTTTTCTCATCTGACGTCACAAAAACATTTTCAGCCTCTTCCCTCCAAACACCTGCTCCAATCTGTCATGTAACGAGATCCCAGATCCCACTGAATAAAATCAAGTCTAGCACTTTTTTAGTGGGAAATATGTCAAATAAATTTTTCAGTCTGCAGTTGATTATTTTGAGCCACACACAGAGTATATTGAATGAGACAGTTATTCCTTGACTTATGATCAAAACACCAGGTATCCATACTATTACCAAAAAGATTTTGAAATGAAGTCTGCAGTTGATTATTTTGAGCCACACACAGAGTATCTTGAATGAGACAGCAGCTGAAAGCAGCAAGACTACATAAATAAACTGTAGAAAAAACGAGAAATATCAGTTCACTCGCATTCACAACCATTAATGCTCACATCTGTAATACTGAAGTTGCATTAGATAAACAAGCCACAATGTCAAAACTAATGTTGTGGCATCAAATTGGAATATGAGCGTTAATGAAGACAGGTGCATTAATGTTTGTTAGCAGTCAATGTGATCACAGCTGTTTTTAATTAATTTGTGAATACAATCAAACGCACAACCAAAAGTACATCAAGCTACCAAAAAAAGTACATCTTTTTTACAAACAACAAGAAAAACAACAAATAAATTTAAATTTAGCACAAAATGTTGAATGTGTACCTTGAATGTAATTCA
Source organism: Cyprinus carpio (assembly GCF_018340385.1). Taxonomy (NCBI): domain Eukaryota; kingdom Metazoa; phylum Chordata; class Actinopteri; order Cypriniformes; family Cyprinidae; genus Cyprinus; species Cyprinus carpio. The sequence continues at coordinate 3,616,742 of NC_056589.1, read as the reverse complement.
CTGTCCTGCAGAGTTTAGTTCCAACATGCCTCAGCAACATCTGCCTGGAAATGTCTAGTAATGTGACTGATTTGGTGGCCAAGGACATGTAAATTATCTGGAAGCCGTTTAGGAGCAGTGGACTATATTGAAATGGTCAGGTGCAGATCAAATCATGAGTCTCCAGCAGAATGCTATCATCCAGAGAAAATCACCATGACAACTTTTTCGTCATTGCAATTTTATATTCCACTGCAATGAGTATAAAAAAAACATAGACAAAAAAGGAAAGTGCTCTTCAACTCCATTTAACAGTGTGTGTGTGTGTGTGTGTGTGTGTGCGCCCTGCAATCACCGGCCTGTGAATGATAAATAAGTCATTTCCTTGTGGCTTGTCAAGGCGAGAGAGCGGATCTCAGCGACTCCATGTAAGCGTCGGCGTCGGAAGGATGATTAGACACTGAGGATGATGGATGGCGGTGGCTGAGACTCCAGGAGCAGAAGCGCGTTTGGGCCACACACCAGCTGGTAAAGATGACCGGCCTGCCTGATGAACGCAAGCCTCATTAACCTTCCCTCACAGGCTAAACTATTTATCACATGACATCTGTAGATAAGAACAGAGATTTTTATGTTGCCTGCTCAATTTCACTCAAACACGCCACCGACTAAATATGGCCACAGCGGCTCATTTTCTCAGAAGACATTACGTGCTCAATCGCTGGATCAGGGTGAGGAGCCTTAATATGCACTTTTCACTTTTCTACACTTCTCTGTAGATGCTTCATCTCGGAGAGCAGAATTGGAGCACTTACAGATCATTTCATGCATACAGTATGCCATATGAAGTATTCTGAAGCTCAATCAGTACCGAATGTGCCGGAGCCCATTTACTAGCTCTGCTCCAAAACCTGGTGAGACGCCTAATAAGATTCTAGTCTAAATCTAAAGCAGCTTCTGGAAGCAGAAAAGCAGAAAATAAACCCACAAAGAAAAAATCTAGGATAGCGGACAAGACAAATATTGACTATAAATATATTTCATTTAATGCTATAAAAAAAACTGATTACTATTTTTTGTCTACTATGTAAATAATAATATACAGTCAGCTCAGCCTATTTACAGAAACATAAACATGAATTGTCTGATGTTTATTTTGCTTTAATGACCAGCTGGATTTACACTGCCTTGTGTAAAAGAAATACAATTTAAAAATTACAGAAAAATATACTTTAATAGAATATACTCAAGTGTGAACATGTAATGCTTCCAGACACTGTATTTACAATTAAATAAAAATGTGTTTGCATTTTGACCCATTTAAAGTAGGACTTCAGTACAATCTTTATATGTAACTTCTGTTGTTCTTTGAAATGTGGTTAAAGTTACTGCTGAATGCACTGACAAGCGTTTATAATAAAATCAATTAAACTTTAATGTCATTTCTATTAAAACATATATGTCATGTTTTTCCAATATATTTGTATAAGTTATTGTAAGTTGCATGGTGTTAATTTAAAATATATTAAGTAACTTTAAATGTAATATCAAATAACACACTACAATTGAAATGATAAACAAGTACAAGTAGTCAACACATCAAAATAAGTGTACAACTTTAATGCATGACAAAAAAATTATTAAAACATGATTTAAAATGTATTTAAATCTTTTAATTTGACATTATTTACAAAGTGCACTTTTGAAAAGTCTACTTAAGTGTGTTACGAAACAGTCATGAAAGTGGCTCTCTGTAAGGCACTTTAGGTGACCTTTTATTTCATTAATAATAAATTACCTGCAAATATTAATTTGATAAATATGGGCTAATTTTAAGATTTAAACTACACATTCAACACAGTCAAGCACTCTTTTCACAAGTGTTATTCCACATTACAGTACACTACAGTAGTAAGAAAATACACTGACATGGAATATTGATATTTTAACACGTCACGTCTCCGAACAACACACGTTACTGAATCAGTGCTTTGAGTGAATCGTTTGAATGAATGAGTCAATGAATCCGTCATAAAGACAGTCAACACCTACTGGTATTTCAATGTAAACTGCAAAAAAACAAAACAAAAAACAAAACAAAATTCCGATAGCCAGAAGAGTATTTTTTGTTTCTGATTAGATTGTATTGTTTGTGGCATTGAAACCCATTGTGTGTTGAGTCTATCAGCATGTTGTTCACGTGTTTTGACAAATGACCGCTTATGAGGTTCCATTTCCTTTAGGATGCAGTCTTAGCTCCCTATGTAGACAGCAGATACACAGGAAGCTGTAATGTGTGTTCAGTGGCGGATGTCCATGAAAAGCATCAAGCATCGCTGTGTTGTAAATCACAAGGTCTGATGAGAAACACGCAGACCTGTCTGTCTCTCCCCGTCTCTCCTTCTGTCATTTGGACGAGTGTTCATGCTGTTTAGCAGTCCAGTGAGTAGGCAGTGTCATGGTCAGGACGCTGTGATTGAGAATAATTAGCACTGGGTGATAGAATGAGCCCACGGGACTTGTTCCAGCACAATATATTTAATTGAACTAAATGATACAGGAGAATAAATCAGCCGGCCATGTCGAGTTGTCCAGGAAAAAAAGAGCCAGACAGAAGCTCAGCAGAGCATTCAGCTGTCAGCCGCTCATGACGTGTGTGTGTGTGTGTGTGTGTGTGTGTGTGTGTGTGTGTGTGTGTGTGTGTGTGTGTGTGTGTGTGTGTGTGTGTGTGTGTGTTAATTGTCTCATCTTCACTTCTCCCCTATCCAGAAAAGATCCGCTGAGCTCTCGACCAGCGGTTTTCGTAAAGGTCACGATCCTCAGAGATGGAGACAGCAGAGCCAGAGTCAATTAAGAGGTGGATGAGCTGGATCTGACAGGCACGCACACACACACACACACACACACACTACAGGAAGCTCTGAATATGATGGATGAGTGTTTTTCTCAGTCACGTTTATTTTTGTCTTCAACAATCTCTTCATGAATGCTTATTGAAAACCAGTACAGAAGAGCTAAACTGGTTCAGCTGCCCTTATGATAAAGAAGTGTACTTGATTGTACTGAATGTGCACTTGTAGTGTAATTTAAGTATCAAATGGATTTTGAATAACTGTGCTTGCAGATAATATAATATTACTGAAATAAAAGGCACCTTAAATGAACTAAAGAAAAACATTTCCATGACTGTTTCTTAACACACTTAAGTAGTCTTTTAAAAAGTGCAATTTGTAATAGATGTCAAAATAAAAGTTTTATTTTAAAGTACATTTAAAACCATTATGTTTTAATAATTTTTGTCATAAATAAAAGAATTAATTTAATACTCATGTTGACTAACAGGCTAAAGCACATGTAAAGTACTTGATTATTTTAACTGTAGTGTGTTATTCAATATTACATTTAAAGTTAATATATTTTAAATGAACTAAACTGAAAATTAGTAATTACAAATATATTTAAAGTCATGTCAAGTTTCAATACAAAAATGACATGAAAGTATATTTTAGTTGATCATAAATGCTTGTCAGTACATTCAGCAGTAACTTTAACCATGTTCCAAAGTCAATTAAAGTAACTATGAAATTACATATAAAGATGCACTGAAGTCCTTTTAGAGTAAGTGGGTCAAAAGTGGGGCAATTACTATGTAGTGTACTATTTGTTCAGCAGGTTGACCAGTGAAACCATCGTTTTGCATTTTGGTTTGCAACTTTGCATTGAACATGTGATAGTCTGTGCACACTTTCATGCTTTGACTTGGCTGGTCTCCCATCAGTGCTGTGCTGCTGTATGTCCAAATGATCTGCCAGCAGCAATAAACAGCTTAGCCCTCAAATCTCATTTTCTCAAATCTCTCTCTTCCTCTCTGCCTGTTTTCCTTCTTCACTTTGTCTGGCTCACCTTCCTCTCTCCTCTGAACCAACTGTTCTCCTGAGATCCAGACAGCAGGTCTTCAGCCCGCTTCTGACCCCTCACACGCAACACACTACATGCTACAAGGACACGCTAACACAAGCTGAGCAGTCTGACAACCACATGCATGCATGCACTTATTTATAATCACAAAGCATTCACAATCACTCACTAAAGATTAGATTCATACCCAAAAACTTATGAAAAACACCTTTCATAATTACTTATGGTTACATATGGAAATATGGTGAAAGTTACTGCTGAATGTACTGACAAGCATTAAATATACTTTAATGTCATTTCTTTTGAAACTTGTATGTTATTTATTTAAATATATTTGTAATTGTGAAGTTGCAGTTTAGTTCATTTAACATATATAAACGTATAATGTTGCACAACATACTAGAGTTCAAATTATAAACAAGTACTTTGCATGTGCTTTTGTGTGTTAGTCAACATCAAAATAAGTGTACTTTAAAGATTAAAACAGTGATTTACAATGTACTTTAAAACTTTTAAATTGACGTTATTACAAAATGCACTTTTTACTACTTTTATTGTTTTACTACTTTTAAGTCTACTTAATAATAATAATAATAATAAAAATAATAATAATAATACCTTTTATTTTTAGGCGCCTTTTTACGCAGGCACTCAACAAAAGTTGATAAAATACAATCAATACAAAACAAAGAAGGACTTTAGATTTGTTGGTAGAGAGCTATAACAAATTCTTAGTCATTCAAATGTTAGCATCCTGCAAACATTTAGTAAGTTTGAGAGGGGGATGGGAAATATTAGATTTTGTAGATATGTACAGTTGTGTATCCTCGGCGTAAAAATTAAAATGAATACCATAAGTGAGAAAAATATAACCAAGAGGTAAGATATAAATAATAAATAAAAGTGGACCCAACACGGACCCCTGTGGAACACCGTGAGTAACTGAAATGTGCTCACAAATACAATCCAAAAGATCTAATAATACTGAATGACTAATGGTGTCAAATGCGGCACTGATATCTAAAAGAATAACACAAGCCAATCGATCTAATAATACTGAATGACTAATGGTTTCAAATGCGGCACTGATATCTAAAAGAATAAAAATAGACAGTAGGCCATCCGCTGCAAGAAGAAGATTGTTTGTAATTTTTTCGAGAGCTGTTTTTGTACTATGTATAGATCTAAAGCCCAACAGAAAGTGCTCGTAGAGGTCATTACTTTGAAGATGAGTAATCAAATTGAGTTGCTACTGTTCTTTCAAGAGTTTTTGAAATGACAGGAAGGTTGGAAATGGGCCAATAATTATTCAGACCTTTAGGATCCAATATTCATAAGAATTAGAGTAATAGAAGCTAATTTTAATGATGAAGGAACAGCAGTAGTAGATAAAAAAAAATTTAAAAAAGAATTAATAAAAGATTAAACTAAACAGATGCAAAAGGAACAAAACAAAACGGTGATTAAAGAATCAAACTAACACGTAGAGGACTGAATCTACTGAAATTAGCTAAATATTAGCAAGATTACTTACAGAGCGACAGATTTGATTGTATCCACTACATTAAAGCAGATATAAGTAATTCTTGATGTATACTGTCAATCTTAGATCTAAAGAATTCATCAAAAGATGCACATTGAGTGGGAGAGAAGGAAACCCTATCAAAAGGTTTCAACAGATTGTTAACAGTGCTAAACAAAGTCTTTGTATTACTCTGTCCAGTGCAATGATATTGGTGTAAAAAGAGCCCTTTTGGTGACAGAACAAATGATACAGTATCACCGGTTTTCACCGGAGCCACAATGTCAAGAATGTGAGAAAAATTGTCATTGTAAAAATATACCAAATCAGATGTAGATGAATTAAAACAGCACAGATTTACAGAATGGTCAATCATTCCATCCAAATTATTAAGGACTATACTTTTGGTATTCTGAAATGAAACAGCGTTGTGGGTAGGATATTTGGTAAAAGTAGAATTAAAAGGCCTGACACCAGAACAACATTCTAGATCTAAAATATGACCTTTTTTATGTGTTGGAAAATTAACAAACTGAACAAGTTCGGCATTATCCAAAACTTGATAATAACTTGAAATCATGATATTAAATACTTGTAGTATTATCATAATGAATATTAAAATCACCCAATGATGTAATATTCGGGGACAGAGTACGTAAGTGTGTTAACATAATATACAATTCATTAACAAAAGCAGACAAATCAGATAACTAAGGTGGTCTATAAATCATTACAACTACTGCAGGAGCTGAACCTTTAGTTTGTACAGCCAAGACTTCAAAACATGATGGCTCGGAAACAGACACTGGACAAATTTTATAACTGTAGCGATAAATAAGTGCAAAGCCACCCCCTTTACCAGAGCAACAAGGTTTGCATGTGTAGGCATATCCAGATGGTGTTTGATTGAGTGGAGAAATTCATTCGGCTTACGTTTGGTAAGAAACACAATCCTGAAATATTATACTATATTATCTGGAGTTACAAGTTTCGTCTGAGGCACTTAAAGTAGATCTCAAAAGGAGAACTATATGATTAGCTTTATGTGTGTGTGTGTGTGTGTGTGTGTGTGTGTGTGTGTGTGTGTGTGTGTGTGTGTGTGTGTGTGTGTGTGTGTGTCTAAACTTTTGAACAGACAGAAATTTGGATCACAGCTGACACACATCTTACTTTTTGGGGTTGTCTATAACTAACTGTTCACTGTACAACTGACAGGGTTTTTATTCCAGTATTGTGGTATTATCTAGAGAATATTCAATAAAAAAAAACATGATTTGTTTTTGATTCAAGAGATAAAATGCTTCAACTTGCCACCATATTTCCCACAGATAAAGCCAAAAAGTTCAAATCAATTTTTCACATCGTTTGAAGCCTCACACATATACAGATGCGGCCCGTCAGTAGATGTTCAGACTTTGATTTCAGCGGCTGCAAAATTCCTGCTGTGTCACACACACACACACACACACACACACACACACACACACACACACACACACACACACACACGCGTCCACAAACACACTCTGTCATCAGTGTGAGAGGAATACAAATGGTCGTCCCTGAAGCTTAAAAACCCTGATGGACCTGCACACCCTTTCCAATCTCTCTATCTGTGTGTGTGTGTGTGTGTGTATGTGTGTGTGCTCAAGGACAGCCAAAGACATTGCCTCTGGTGTGAAGAGACTGATTTTCACGCCTCAGAACAAAATGATGGAGGACTGTGGGACCGGTGTGAGGGGAGACGGAGGAAAGCCGCAGTGATGAAGCTGCTCCAGTGTGTCTGTTTAACCATGTGCCATGTGTCTCCCTCAGGCTTCCTTACTAACATAACAGTTATTTTGCTGGTAGACTATAATCACTATACTGGTTGAACTGCACATTTTTTGCCAGTTAGACTAGTAAACAAATATAAAACACAGCGAACTGAGAATCCGTTAAAAAACATATGTCCGAATACTCAGAAACTATCTTTCTGTCATCATTTACTCACCCCATATCAGTCCATACCAGCGTGACTTTCACATCTAATTTGAACCACAAAAGATGATGTTTTGGGAAAATGGCTCAGTGGAAGTTCGAGGGATTCGATGTTGTTTTTCGATGCAAAGGACAGAAACAGCACAAACACAAACTCCTCTCTATATGATGGAAACCCACAAACCACCAAAACACAAGCTCTTCTGAATCTCAACAGAACATCTCCATCTATTCAGTTTAGCTCAAAATCACATTAGATAAATTGTGACACTGGCGCTCCTGCTTTAGTCCCATGCAAGCAGTGGTGTAGTGCCTGGAGAAGTGGGTATACTCTTCATTTATGCCCTCATTTATTTATTTATTTTAAAGCAGCAAAGCAAAGGATTAAATCCCTGTGTTATAAACAGTGATGTGTAAAACTAGTGTTGCATATTTAGTTCACCCCAAAATGTGCCAGAATGCCAACTTCTGCTGCTTGACTTTACAGAGTATGGATCATTATGAAATTAATATTAACCACAGAAGAGGTGCAGATTTTTGAAATAGCATCAATATATTAACTAACCTTTCATAGACGATGGAAGTAATTATGAAATGGCATATAAAGATGTACTAATTGCATTGAATATAAATTTAAACTTTAATTCATTTCCATTTAATTGTAAATAACATGCAATTAAGAGTCTAAAACATTACATTCAGTTCACACTTAAGGTTATTCTTGTAAAGTTTTATTACTCCTGTCTTTTTAAAGTATGCTAAAGTGCACTTCTGTTACATTTGTTATTCAGTGACAGCACTATCACTAACTGGACCAAACTTGTCCCAATTTCAGTTGTTCCCCATGGACGATTTTGCCCTTTTTACTATTTTAATGCTCATTTTATTTTAAATGGCTGTGTCTCAGAGCCGCTATCTGTCCTCATTCTCCCGCCGCAGACACTGGTTTGCTAATTCAGTCTGCTTGAGATAAAGAGGTTTTGGGAAGCCGTGAAAGCTGTGCATGCACGTCGGCTCTGTGTTTGTGAGCAGAGGACAGAGGAAGCAGTGAATGTTGAGCTTGATGAAGCTATATGCAGGATCTAATACTGTGATTAAACAGCAGAATGCCAGAGACTGGAGCGGACAGCAGGTGCAGGAAAGGTCCAACATCCAACAACAATATTAGCTGTCTGGGGAGGAAAGTAAACCTGCCAGAGCCTTACAGCCTCATTCAAACCCTCCATATAAACCGAGCAGACCTCCACACTGCAGAGAATCAATACGTCTGCAGTCCGTTTCAAAGCAGACGCTCAAGGACGCTTCGTTTAACTGCGCCGAAGCTTTGAGAAACAAGAGCGTGAGCTACTGATTCACATGGACGGCTGTGTGTGTGTGTGTGTGTGTGTGTGTGTGTGTGTGTGTGTGTGTGTGTGTGTGTGTGTGTGTGTGTGTGTGTGTGTGGAGGGACGGGGTAAACAGGCAGGCCTAAGTGTGTGTTTACTGGGTAAATACGCGTGATGGAGGGCTGGGAAATGCTGTTGACTCAAGATTATAGGCAGAGGAATATGGCACTCGGTCAACACACCTGCCTCCTCCATACTGAAGGTCACTCGTGTCAATGGAGAGAGCGAAACTCAGACGTCAACATCAGCATCAGAGAGCCTCCAGAGGACCGTCGGGGTGTGTTTCTGGGCTCTGTGCTGGTCCGGAGGGACGTGTGAGGTCTGAAGAAGTCTCGTATAGTTCACACCTCCCAGAAGTCACACATGCTGAGGTCTGAAGAGGTTTGATGTAGCTGATGCACTAAAATAATGCTTTTTCAGTGGCCTGACATTATCAGAACACTGCAGTCTTTCCAGAAGCAGGCTACGCTTTCCAACAAACATTGATATAACGTGACCTTTTTTGTTCAAATAATAAAGTTTTTCCAGTAACAAGCTATTTTTTTTTTTTCTTATGATAAGCGTTGAATCGAGTCAGAATGCTGCGCTTTTCATCACATTTTATTGTGTCTGCAGCTTTATGGCAGAGCTGTTACTTTCTAATGTTTAAGCGTGCAGTAAATTTACATTTGCATTAATTACATTTATATTTACATTACATAAATCTACAGAGACTTCTGAATCTTCTGAGCCTAATAAAATCCAAATCAATTTTATGGTCCCATATGAATGGCCTCATTCTCACAGGTCGACACAAAATGAATTGTTTTGCAGAATATATTGGAAAACTGGAACTAGAACTCAGTTTTACTTCATCCAGAGTGAAAATATTATTGGAAACTGGTTATTAAGTTCTGATAATATTTAACAAGATCAAACTCCCATCGTCCCTTAAGTCTTGTTCATTTAGTGAATCGGTTCATTCACTCAGTTCTTAAATGATTCATCAAAACACTGCTGTAGCGTTATCACAGCAGTTCAGCTTCTCCTGTAACAAACTCATTTTTCCAGTGACTAACAGCAGGCTAGAAATGCATGATTTTCCAGTAATAAACTACTTTTTCCAACAATTAGCCTTGCCTTCAAAATGCTGTATTATTATATATTTCACAACATTTAATGGATGCCGAGGTGGATAGTCCAGTTTGATTCAATGAATTGGTTTGTTCACACAATTGGTGTAAATAAATGAGTCAGTGCTCAAATGAACGATTCACGATTCCTTTTTTCAATACTGAATCTTTTTGCTATTGAACACAATTGTTCCATACCTCAACAGGAGCACGTATGACAATAATCTATGGGAAAAATAAGCCGTTTCCCATCTGAACACATTAGTCATGCACGCGTGACGTCTTGTTTTGTGCCTCTCTCTTTATGTTGTGACATTTCCAGCAGAAGGCGTGTGCACAGAGTGCAATCGAATGCTATATGAGATATATGAGTGTGTTATTGCATGACCCTCCTCTCCTCCATCATCTTCCTGTCTTCCTACAAGACGTCCCTACACACAAACCACCTCAGGTGCTTGTTTGTAGCTTCTTGAAAGCGACAGAGTAAATAGTTCAATACAAATAAAACTGGATGAAATGATTTGGTTTGTGTGCATCAGTCAGTGTGTGATTGAACTGGTCGGAGTGTAATGTCCTACACAGATTAGATCATTTCTCTTCACCAGTATATGACAAGATTACAGCCTGAATGGAAAACAACACAATATTATGTTGATATGTATATTTCTCTTTCTATATAATCTCAAGCATATTCTTCAATCGTACTGTTATAATAGATATACATTTTCCAGAAAACATTATTAAAGCAAATATATATATTCCATTCAGAAGTTTGGGATCAGTAAGACCTTTTTTTTTTTTTTTTTTTAAATAATACAATTCTATACCAATTTTCTATAAAAATTAATTTAAAACTGTAATTCACATCTGTTATAAAAATATTGTGAAATATTATTACAATTTAAAAGCTGTTTTCTATGTGAATTTGTGTTAAAGTGTAATTTATTTCTGTGATGCGCAGCTGTATTTTCAGCATCATTACTCCAGTCTTCAGTGTCACATGATCTTCAGAAATCATTCTAATATGATGATTTATTATCAATGTTGGAAACAGTTGTGCTGCTTAATATTTTTTTTGGAACCTGTGATACATTTTTCAGAATACTTTTATGAATAAACAGTTTAAAAGCATATATATATATATATATATATATATATATATATATATATATATATATATATGCTTTTATATGTATATATAAATTATAAATATATAAATTTAGCATATCCTTGCTGTATTAATTTCTTTCAAAAAAAAAAGTACTCAAACTTTTAAACGGTATGTTGTTACAAAAGATTTATATTTTGAATAAATTCTGTTCTTTTTAACTTTTGAACAGTGGTGTGTATATTCTCAGTATGGATTTTCATAAGATTTTAAATCTTGAAAGTTTGGGTAAATCAATAAAATCTATAGCAATAATGGAAAAATAAATGCTTGAGGAATGAAAAAAGTTTCCAAGACAGCTTTAATTTGACCATCAGCTGAAATCTATTTGAACTGTTTCTCTGAGCCTGGCCTCTGATTGTATTTTAGAGTAGGCCACTATCTGTTTAGTTTGCAGTGATTAAAAGCATGTTGTATATGTTTATAAGAGTCTCCCCTCAACTCTGTTTAAAGCTCTGCACGTTAATGAGAATCTACAGCTTCTCTCTGTATGGTCTCTCTCCTCGAGCCGCAGCAGCAGGTGAGCAGCCGCTTTAAGCAGGTCAACAGCACAATCGATGGGGTGAGTCCAGCAACAGTCCAGCGCTCTCTAAACCATCTTAACCACGTCTTCCCTCCAGAGAGAGGAGACCTTCAGAGCCTCCAGTCTCTCCCTCAGCACGGAACAATGTCACAAACTCTGGCATTTTTATAATCAATTTAGAGTCTGGGCTGTGAGAGCTGCCGGCTCCTCCGTGCTGCTAATCCCAAAGTGACTTTTAAGACTGACTGCGAAGAGGATAATCAGTTATATACAGCCGTCCACTCGGAGGACGAGTCCTCAGAACTACACAGTGAACAATATACAGTGATGAAGAGACATAGCTGCTCATTAGTATGCGTGCTGGTGCACTGGTTACCACATGTTACTAACCAACATTGATCAGTATAACCTCAGGAGCATCGAACGTCTATTCCACAACATCTGAGATATTTCTGAGAAGTTATTGGAGGCAGCATGATTCTGTGATATTGCTTTGCACACCAGCTCAATAAAGAAGTTCAGACCGCACATATCAGACTCTTATTACATGAGTGTAGTAAAAATGCAAGGCAAGTTTTTACAGAGCTTTATTTATACATTTTAGTTTTCAAACTTTGCATTTTAAAATAAACTTTTAAATCTCTGCTCACTAGTCACGTTGAAGCAGAAGACATGCATGATTATGTATAAATACATGCAGCTAAGCCTTAACCAAACCCTAATCACTTAAATGTATAATTACACTGTAACAAGTTCACCATAAAACTGCTAAATTGATACTGTAGTAATTATGGTGCTACTAATTAAGTGATAAAAGCAGTTGCAAACGTTTAAAAAAAGCATATCCACCTTATTTTTTTCCTGTAAGAGTGGGTGCAGCTTGTAAATATCATGTGCAAGGCTTTCATATTATTTTAATGTATTATCTTAAACAGTTTAAACGTTTCTGCACGTTGTTATTCTTCTCGTTATTCCCCTACAGCGCTAATGAACCGAAAGTCTCGCACATTCACAGAAAACAGCTTACTTCTGCGTTGAAAAATTAGGTGGATTATATGCACCAGTAAAATGCACCAATTTAATAGTAGAACTAAAACAATGTATTACCAGTTAATATCTGATTTCTAATAAATCGGTTGAATGAATGATTCAGTGATTCACTCATAAAGACAGCCAGTCTGGAACGCTGTAATATAGAAACAATATAAATATTTGTGTCCTTGTGCCACTGTCAGCCAAACCATGACATCATGGAGGCCTGTAATATCTGGAGAAAGCTATTTGTTATTTCAGTGGCAGCTGGCGCAGGACCAAAGTGCACAGTTTGAAGCCTGCCATATTTGCAAATATCATGTGACTAATCAATCTGGTTTGGTTTGAGCCAGTCAGAGGATTAGGTCTGAAATAAATGAGTTTTACAGCAAGAAGGCCGGGCTCTTAGACACCAGTTATAAAACACAGACTTGACATTCATTCAATCAATCAATCAATCAATAATGGGGGTTTCTCATCACAGAAACAATGCTTTTGGAGTTATGCTTCAAGAGGCGTTTATTGATTAGTCAGGGCTGGCTTTATTACACCAAAGAAATGGTTTTTGTATACGTCTGTGCATCTGAGTCTGATGATGTCATGCCTAAAAGATCGGTGCCAATAGTTTAGCCTCGAATCTTTCTCACAGTATAGCGTAACCTCATAAATGTGCCACTGCAATATTTCCAATTAACTAAAGTCATGGCAACAGGATTTTAATCTGTCCTGAAAGGCCATTCGTGAGCATTACTCATCTGACATGATGTCGTTATCACAGCTGATCACAGCACTTCTCTGGTCTTACAGTCACTTCACGTGCTTCCCAACGCACTTCCTTCATCATAATAAATGGGCTGCAGTTACTTTAAGAGTATTAATCTGTTTCAGCAAGCAACATAGAGGAAAGAACCACACTGGCTCAACCAACGGCGTTAAATAAATGAAACCTGTTTGACTTTAATCAGTATTTCTGCAGTTCTGTTTGATGCCACTAGCTGAGTAATGAAACTGATGAATACAAATGTTAAAGGAATAGATCACCCAGAAATGAAAATGTACTCACCCTCAGTTCATCCAAGATTAGAATGAGTTTGTTTCTTCATCAGGTTTGTAGAAATGTAGCACTGCATCAGTGTCTCAGCAATGGATGCTCTGCAGTGAATGGGGTGCCCGTCAGAATGAGAGTCCAAACAGCTGATAAAAACATCACAATAATCCACAAGTAATCCACAGCACTCCAGTCCATCAGTTAACATCTGGAGGAAGACAAAAGATGAAACAAATCCAGCATTAAGATGATTTTAAACTCAAATACATAGAGTCTATAATCCATAATAACACTTCCTCCAGTGAAAAAGTGTTCTGGTGTGAATCAGGAGAGAAATCTGCACAGATCAAGCAGCGTTTAAACAGCTCTAAACAAATATGTGTCTGGATTTTAATGTGAAGGACAACAGCAGATGCACTTTTTCACTGGAGGAAATACTATTACCTATAACGGTCTTAATGAGACAAAACTGGTTGAATGGGAGATTCGTCTCATTAGAGATGATCTTGTGTGAATGTGAGAGACTGTTTCCTGTAGTGAGCAAACATATTCTCACATTCTGAAAGTAAATAAGCCCTATTTTAGATGATTTAGTACTGGTTCATAATGGATAGAGTTGAATCGTCACTCACCTGTAATTAAAGTAATTAATGTTGCTGTTTCAAAGCAGGTCCCACCTTCTGAATGTTTGCTGTAACGAACACATCGTTAACGAGGTGCTGCGAAGCAAAAGGTTAAATAGCTCTTAATGAAGGTGTGTGAGGTGTCCTCAACTACTTTGGAGTGATTTTAGATTCTAAACTTAAACTTGTTCTGGCGATCAGCGTCATTTCTGGACAGATCATTCACCAATTTATTACGAATTTAAAGAGTGTGCGACGCTTTGAATCTGTGCGTACAATCAATGACATCCCATCAGGAGCTGACTAGCAAGTTTGTATTTAAGATGTGTTTATCTTCTAAATTCTGCTGATGATTACATTACTGCTCTAACATAACACTTCACTTTCAACTAACTAGAAATTTCTACTTCTTTTCTGCTTAGTAGTGATCATATCTTGCACTTCCACTTGTATATAGTGCAGATTTAAGGTAACAACGCAATAAATAATATATTATTAATATAAATAATATCACATGGATATAATAATACCATCCTCAACAAACAAAAAGAGATTACCTTAGATAAAGTTTGATTAATATGTACTTACAGTACCAAAAGTTTGGACACATTTGAGTTTTTCTTTTTTTTTTTAATTGAATTATTTTTTTTTCATCAAGGATGCATAAAATTGATCAAAAGTATCCAGAAAAATAAAATTATACCACAGTTATATCACAGTTTCACAGTTATAAATGCTTTTCTTTTTGAACTTTCTGTTCATCTGTGAATCCTGAAAAATAAATGTATCACAGTTTCCACAAAAAATATTGTGCAGCACAACTGTGTTCAACATTGATAATAATAACTAATTCTCACAAAGCACCAAATCAACAAAAAAAAATTAATACCAAAAATCATCATACACTGAAGACTGGAGTAATGATGCTGAAAATAAACACACAAATAAAATAAATAAAAAACAATATAAAAAAAAAAAACCATTGCTATCAATATTTTAAATTGTAAAAATATTTCACAATATTACTGTTTTTTTCTTCTTCTGTATTTGAATTAAACAAATGTAGGCTTGATGAACATAAGAGACTTCTTTCAAAAAAACATTAAAAAATAGTAATGTCTCCAAACTTTTGACTGGTAATGTATAAATAAATATAGACAAAATTTAAGTACAATGGTGTATAAATAAAAAGGTTAGGAATCATAATTGTTTAAATTGCTTTTTATTAGAGGGCCACGAAATGTCTGGAACCAGCCCTGCATCAGAGGCTGCTGGGAAAAGAAAGAAGTTTCTGAGCAGTGCATTTATTCTTCAACTTATTCTAAAGGTGTGTGTGACTAAAACTTACTATTCATTTCCTTCAAAGTCTCAGGTGTGCTTTGTTTGAGTAAATAAGCATTGTATCTCTGCTCTAACTCTATTTCATATTTCCATATGAAATATAAAGCAGGGATGCACATCTTCTATACGCTCATATACAGGCGTATATACAGTATAAAGGTAATCTATGACTCCTGTTGTCATTTTTATCTGTGGTTCAGAGGTGCCAAACATTTGATTTCATTTTCAGCTTCAGCATCTTTTGATGGACAGATGATGGTGTTTTGGAGAAGATGGGTGTTATTTTTAAACAGGTAAGCTGCTTTAACTCAAATACTTATGCAAAAGCCAAGCATACAACAGCCAAACTTTCAGCAGAGAATTAGAGCATCAGGGTGAGACATGTTTTATATGATCTATACAAACAAATACAGAATAAAATCCATTATTGTTTTTATGTGCATGCTTTACTGAATTCCATCACTTTAAAATCCATTCCCTGTGTCTGTTTTCCCGTTGTGTTTTATTCCCAGTTCTGAAAAAAGTGTTCTGGTCTGAATCAGGAAAGAAATCTGCACAGATGAAGCACTGTTTACAAGCCAAAACAGCATTAAACAAATATGTGTGAATATTTGTGAGAGACAACAGGAGATTGACTTTTTAGACTTTTAATAATAAAAGCCTCAAAACTCTATATTTTCATCATCTTTCTTCTCCACATATAAACTAACTGACTGAATTGACCGCTGTGGATTATTGTGATGTTTTTATCAGCTGTTTGGACTCTCATTCTGACGGCACCCATTCACTGCAGAGCATCCATTGCTGAGACACTGATGCAATGCTACATTTCTCCAGATCTGATGCATGGAGGTCTCTTTTAATGAGCTGTGATCTGAATCAGGTGTGTTAAATAAGAGAACACATGCAGAGCGGTGGTACACAAAGACTGAAACTGAGAACCCCTGCTTCTAAGCATTGACATCTTTAGCTTTTGGAGGATTTAATGTCTAGGGTTAAACACACATACACAAAAAATGCCCCTCTCGCACAACATGAAGTTTTTGTCACCATCACTACAAATAGAGCCTCGATATCGTCTCTACAAAATTCCTCCTATTAATACACACTGTACAAAAATTGTTAATGTTTGTGTTTACTGGTCTTGCTTGAATGCATGCTTCTCTAGGTTGTGATGGCCATCAGACCGCGTTATCTGGATGGTCAGGAGGTGAGCGGTGACATGCGAGCAGTCACCATCGTCTGGCTCATGCAGGTGCAGAGAGAGTTCAAACTGCATCAGGAGACCCTCCTCATGACCGTCAGCATCACTGACCGCTCCCTTCAGGTTTGTGATTCTCAGTACACCTCTTAAATGTGGCAGTAATGGTCATGACTTCTTGTATTGCTCTTTAAAGCCCCGAATGAGCACAGAACAATGTGTCAGTCCACTAATGAGCTCTCGAAGGCTGAATTAATTTGATCAAAACTACAGTTAAAAACAGTAATGTTGTGAAATATTATGACGATTTTCTGTTTTCTGTGTGAATATGTGTTAAACTGTAATTTATTTCTGTGATGCGCAGCTGTATTTTCAGCATCATTACTCCAGTCTTCAGTGTCACATGATATTCAGAAATCATTCTAATATGATGATTTGCTGCTCAAGAAACATTTCTGATTATTATCAAAGATCGAAAACAGTTGTGCTGCACAATATTTTTGTGGAAACCGTGATACATTTTATTTTTCAGGATTCACAGATGAATAGAAAGTTCAAAAGAACAGCATTTATTTAAAATAGAAATCTTTTGTAACATTATAAATGCCTTTACTGACACTTTTGTGTCTACTTTTACTGTCCATTATATATATATATGTTCCACTGGATGTGTTAGAATAGTTATAGATTAATATCGGAATGATCATGTTTGATTTGCGCAAGTAAACAGTTTTATGTTTCCCATCCTTCTCTGTGGCAGCATGCAAATGGCAAATTGCAAATCTTTTTTTTTTTTTTTTTTTTTTTTTTGCACAAAATTACAAGCAATAAAAAAAAAAAAAACCCAGTCATGTCACTTTTATTTTGGCTAAAATTTTAGATTACACTATTTTAAAGCAGGAGTTTTCCAGGAACATAATGTTTAGTTGATTTTTCTTTTTTTTTTCTCAGTACATATTTAGACTGGATCTAAACTGTCACTCTTGTTCTACGTACTTTGGCATCAAAAGCCACACATTTATTAATTTCCCGTCCTGTTGACTCCAGGCCGGTCTGAGGG
This sequence comes from Cyprinus carpio, assembly GCF_018340385.1. Classification (NCBI taxonomy): domain Eukaryota; kingdom Metazoa; phylum Chordata; class Actinopteri; order Cypriniformes; family Cyprinidae; genus Cyprinus; species Cyprinus carpio. The sequence continues at coordinate 3,598,850 of NC_056589.1, read as the reverse complement.
AGCGTGAGCTGTTCTGGACGATGATCTGGTCCACGTTCCTCCGTCTCTCTCTGCAGCGGCTGTGTTTGCGGCGTCTCGGAGGATTCTTGGCTCTGGTCAGTGGAGGAGGCCTTCACTTCCCCTCATCCTTCAGCTGTTTATTTGTCTTGACTGTGAACAGCCATTAACGTCTTGCTCTGTGTGTGGTTTTCAGCTAAGATTAGTTTGAGTATTAAAACCGGCGTTTAGGGAAGTGTGTGGAATATTGAAAGTAATCCATTGGCACCGAAACGATGTGAATGTTTCATCTTGATAATGACTGTCTGGCAGAGACTTTAGCTCCGGTGATGCAGGCCATCGTACGGACTCTGGAGGAGCTTACAGACCAATGCAAGGTGAGACCAATCTCATGGAAATTATGAATGCGTGAATTCTTCTGCTGCTTTATCTTTTCTCTTTATATGCTTTATAAAATGTATTCTATCAAGCTAAAGTGTCAGACTGCGACTGACTTCACTGTATGAATGAAAGCCAGTGAATGAACTGATGTATTTAATGCAAGTCTGCATTTGATATGAAGACGGTCAATAAATGAATATTCATTTGATTACAAAATCCATGCAATTGTGTTTTCTTTAAACCACCTTTTCCCTAGAACAACTGCAATTAAATGACTGAATCTGGGTCCAGAGTCTTTCGTTTGTGGACTATTTACTGTGACGGCGAATCAAACTGGGCAAATTAAATCTGACTCTCTCAGGAGGGTTAAACTGCTTTGCTACATACTATGCTTTTGTCCTGAAGGACACTGGTGTTAAAGAGAAATATGACTTCATAAAGCGCCACAGCAGTGTGTCCCTGGCTCTTGTAACTAATGTGTGGAGTGTGTCTGTCTTAGTTCTTCAGTAAGAAACACACATCTGTACAACAGAGCGTTTACTGCATACCAAGGTATGAATGGAAAAGGCAATGCATTTTCATTTCTCAACTTAAATAACATTTGCTTTTTACATTTCTGAAGCAGGGACTTTGAATGTATTCGAAATGAATTGTGTTATTGAAAGAGTGATGCACACACATTTGTTTTTGTAAATGTATTGGGTTTTTGTTCTGCAAAAGGATGTTTCAGGTGCTGTCCAGGTGTTCATTTGCACATCTGACAGACTGATGGCACACAAAGAGAATCTCTTAAAGCTGTTTTAAGTGTCTATTGACCTGAAAAACGAACTCTGGAATGTTTTATTCACCAGCACTCTTAAAGATTCAAGGCTTTTATCATGTGAGAGACCAACATTAGAATATTTTTAAAATAATATTCCTGACTGTTGGCATTGTAAAACGCCTCACTGTCACCCAGATTTCAGCGTGTTTTTTAACCCTCATGTTCTGGTCTTTTGACCCAGAGAGGATTTTCTTTTTCCAGAAAATGTTAATGTTATCGCTCACACATCGTATCACAACTTCCCAAATAATTTGATATTTTTTGTACCTTTTTTCATGCATATTTGGCATTTCCAGTCAAAACTCACCGGCCTACAAAAATTGCTTGTAAATCTGTCATTATGCTGTATTAACATTAAATCTTGGGTTTAATCCTTTTATCAGCTTGTTTTCAATTAACACAGGTTTTGATTGATCTGAGCTCATGCACTTCAGTTTATAAGTGAAAAAAAAAAAACACAAACAACAACCACAACAAAAACATTATTTGTGGATAATTTTGGCAATATTCACTCAAAAACTGCTGCAAAAGTCAGATCAGTCAAAACCTGTGTTAATTGAAAGAAAACGAGTTGCTAAAGAGATTAAACCCAAGCATAATGCGAATATAGTATGAGTTGTTGCATAATAGGTTCTTAAAAACATTCAAAGTCAAAAATGACCGAATCAGTTGTTAAACACAACAGGTTGCTGCAGTGCAAAGAAAACTTTAGCTTCTATTACACAAATCAAACGGATCAAAAAACACAAAAATGTCATGATATGCACGCAATAATAGCGGTGCATACGCCGTCAGAAATCAGTTCATGTTTCAATTTTTAAGGAAAAGCATTTTTATTCGTTTTCTGCCAAAAACGCCAGCTACAGCACTATCCTCGGCACCTGTCTGCTCTCTACGAACCGCAAAGTTTTCCGATGCGCGAGCTTTAGCGCGCGCAGTGACGACACGTTTGTGATCAAATCCTTTCTTTCTTGTGCATCTCCAGTGTCAGAGTGCACCGATAGGTGGCAGTGAGTATCCCAGGTAGAAATTCCCAACATATCCCAGCAGCCGCTCAGCTGTCACACACACACAGAGAGAGAGAGAGACGCGCGCGCACGGAGAGAGCGCAGGAGTCTCGCGCAGAGTTTCACCAAACAGAAAGTGATAGAGTCGGTAAACGGGCACTTCACGCCGCCGGAGCCGGAGGCCACAGCACTCGGACGGGGACTGGTACGGATACATCTGGGTATCGGAGTTGTGAGCAATGCGCTGGCAGCATGGCCAGATGGGTTCAAGGAGCACCTGGGTTTCAAAACCACCAAAAGCCCGCCACCGGCGCCTCCGAAACCGGACTACCGACACTTCCACCCACCGTCTCCAGCCCCCCGGCGTTTTCCACCTCCAGCAGCAGACGGGGCAACAGGGTTAATGTCCGCGCAGCCCGACATCCTCACCGCCTACAAACTCCAGAAGGAGCTGGACTTCGAGGATCCGTACACGCCGGGCGGAAACGTGCCCTTCTCCGCCGGACTGAGTTCCGCGGGCTCGCCGGACATCAAGTACGTGTCTCCGAAGCAACCGGTCATAAAGGTGGAGACGGTTCGAGCGCAGCGCTCGAGCTCGGGCAGCAGTAGCGGGGCGACCGCGGTCAAATCCCCCAGCTCTCCGCCCGCCGAGGCCGAGAACGGCACAAGCAGGAGAAGGTAAGACCGCAGGCGCGCGCCGCTCACCTCCACAGGTAGCTCTTAACGGCGCAGAACGGGGACACGGAGCATCACTCAGTGCTATATCAAATCTTAAATTATATTTAGGATTTTTACTAATTGTTTTCAATTATTTTTTTTAATATATCGATATATATATATATATATATATATATATATATATATATATATATATATATATATATATATATATATTTAAAATTTGTAATAAATCAATTCTATATTTATTTTTTAATAATTTTTTGTGCATATTAAAAATAAAAAATAAATGTTTTGTTTTATTAAACGTTTCAGTTTTATTTATTTAGTATAGACAAGGAAAAATAAAAATAAAAATAGGCAAATATAAAAAATTTGTGTGTATATTATATATATATATATATATATATACATTCCCTGGTAGTGCCATCAGTGTGAAAATATTTGACAATAACAGGCTTTACACATTCTGGCATACTTTGTGAGGGTAAAGGCCATGCTTTAGCAGAGAAGGTCTGCGTCAAAACCGGTAAAACGAGTTGCTTTATGTGCTCCACAACGGTTACGAGCAGGGGAGGACGCTGGTAACCGACATCCAGAAGCACAATCCGTGGGTCTGAGTTTGGCTTTGACTGCTGGTTAACAAACATAAACGTCTCTGAGCTGCCTGAGAATCCACATCGCAGAAAATTTTACATGGCTTTGGGTTTTTTCTTGATATTTTAGGAATTGTTAAAGTCATTATAGAGCTTATATGCAGTATATATTTTTTTGGGGTGGAAATGAAAATGGGTCGTTAGACATTTATTATCCAGAAGAGTGTTGCTCCAGAAGCGGGGCTGTGTTCTAGAGTCATCCCATATGAGGTACAACCCGAGCCAGCATGTAAAATATGCATGAGGTCAACAGGACCTTTGACCTTAAGTGTAAGTCAGTCATTGCCCTAAAATCTTAATGAAAATTTTTTTTAATGTTTGCAATGACTTTGGGATCCATTTTATGGTCGTGTGATCAGTGAAACTGTTGGTAGGTCGAGTGAAAAATCTGAATGCATGCACATGTGTTTGGATGCTGTAGTTCATTTGTGCAATGTTTATTTTAGTGTTTACGAGAGTGACCACAGATGTAAAGCTCGCTCAGAATGCTTCCTCCGCGCTTCATAACATGCTACACCTTTTTACTGCGAGGGGTGCGGCCCCATGCGCTCTCGTTACGATCTAAGGTTTAGTGATATGATGCAGCGGAGACGGCGGCATGCTTCAAACAGTGCTGTATACAGTGCACGCGCACCCGCAGGTGTCCCAACTATTGCTTATATTCAGTTAGGGTGCATACTACAGGCGTGCTGAATGACCGCAACGATGTTGTTCGCGGTCATTCTCGTTCTTGCCTTCACAGGCATCATGCTTGTGGACTTGCCTGTCAAAAAGCCAGACAACAAAGGCAACTGACTCATCAATCCTGGTAAATACTGCAGCTTCTGCGCGGTCTAATTAAAAGAGTTCAGCTGCAGTCGCTCCTGAGAGTGTTGTTTGTGCTGGTCTGCTCTCTGATCAAATGCGGTTTGGTCCCGATTACTGAATTACAAGGTTGTTGAAGGAAGAGATACTGCATAAGCTCATATGGGAAAACACAGGTGTGTGTGTGTGTGTGTGTGTGCGTCAAGGTTTGGATGGTTAAAATGACTCCATTAGACCTGCTGGTAACCATCTGCTTCTATTGATGGCTATTCAAAAGTAGCTGTGTGTTCAACGTACAGTGTATGCTACATATTGTTTCTGAAGAGATCTTTCTGATCACCAGGGCTGCATTTATTTGATCAGAAATAACAGTAAAATTTTTACAAATATTATTACAATTTCAAACAATGGGTTTCTATGTGAAAATATATAGTAAAATCTAATTTATTTCAGTGATGTGCATCTGTATTTTCAGCATCATTACTCCAGTCTTCAGTGTCACAATACAGCTGCACATCATTCTAATATGATTGATTTGCTGCTCAAGAAACTGCAGTGACTCTAAAAAGTGAAAGCAATAGTTCACCAAAAAATGAAAAATTGCTGTTAATTTACTCCCCATCAGGCCATCAAAAATGTAGTGACTTTTTTTTGTCTTCGGTAACAGTGAAGAAGGGTTTTTAAGCTGAAACTGTGCTCCTTGGAGATTCAAAATGCAAGTCAGTGGCTACCGTCACTTTGGACAGTCAAAAACAGCATAACGCAGGACACCAAATGAATCCCTGTGCCTCCCTGTGGTCTTATGAAGGCGAAAACGCTCAGTCTGTTGCAAGAAAAACTGAACGTTACTTACAGTATTATTACTGTAATCCAGGAACTTCAGACAAAAGGGGAGATCTGATTCTTTTCCTCGAACTGGTTCCTTCCGACAGTACAGAACTGATTCAAATATATGACTCACTAGTTCATTTACATGATCACACAATGACCTAATGCATACGCAATTCTTATATTAAAGCAGCCAGTAATGATGTAAATCATGTATGTATTACATGTCTAAAGTGTATAAAGTGATTAAACTAGTCTTCAGATACGCCGGTGTTTCAGCTCATTTCCAGTCGGAGTGTCTGTCAGGCGTCTGAAAGTGAGTTTTTATTGAGGAGCTTGTAGATCTGTGCTGCTCGAGCCACGAACTGATTAATATGATTCAACTTGTTCAACTAAAAAGAACCAGTTCAAAAGAATGATTCGTTCGTGAACCCGATCACTCCAGACCGTTTGCCTGAGGCTCTGGATTACAGTAATAAAGCTGTAAATAATGTTCAGTTTCTTGTACAGACTGATCGTTTCGCTTCATAAGTCAAGTTAAGTCACCTTTATTTATATAGCGCTTTAAACAAAACAGACAGTGTCAAAGCAACTTCACTAAACAACATTATTTAGGAAAAACAGTGTGGTCAATAATACAAAAATGACAGTTAAAGGCAGTTTCATCATTGAATTCAGTGATGTCATCATGCAGCTCAGTTCAGTTTAAATAGTATCTGCGCAATAATTTGTAATCAAGTCAACGATATCACTGTAAATGAAGTGTCCCCAACTAAGCGAGCCAGAGGCGACAGCGGCAAGGGAACCCAAATAACTCCATTTCAGTGACAGAATGGAGTGGAAAAAAAACCTTGAAGAGGAAACCAGGCTCAGTTGGGGGCCAGTTCTCCTATGACCAGACGAAAACCAGCAGTTCAATTTCCAGGCATGCAGCAAAGTCAAGGTTGTGCAGAAGAAAAATCATCTGTTTCCTGGGTCTTGTCCCGGTGGTCGTCTGAGGGACAAGGTCGTTTACAGGGGATCGGTCTTCTGGGGCTCTAGTCCTGGTCTCCGCTGTCTTTCAGGGCTGTAGAGGTCCTTTCTAGGTGCTGATCCACCATAAGACATCAATATCTCATCAGGAGCTTCGGAAATTCATTTGGTGTCCTGCGTTCTGCTGTTTTTGACTGTCAAAGTGACGGTAGCCATTGACTTGCATTTTGTGAATCACCAAGGAGCACGGTTTCTGCTAAAAACCTTCTTCACTGTTCTACTGAAGAAAGAGAGTTTATAGATCCGTGGTGTGTTAGAAACACTAACTGTGGAGCAGTAGGATTGGTCATATTTTGTTATCCGTGTGGAAACACCGCTTACATGCGTCATCGTTATGCTCCGTCCATCGCAGGGATTCTGCTCGCTCATACAGAATGCGTTTGACGACCGCTGAGGCTGAAACACTAGTATCCTGCTACTGCTTGAAAAGGAAAAGGCCAGCTAATGTCTTAATTACTTGGACAAGTGGATGATAATTATGGAAGGTGCTTTCCTAATGCTCGGACAAATATAATGGCCAATATCTGTGTCCAGCGTGTGGCTCTATCTTGATTTTGAAAACAACAGCACAGCGTTCAGTCAGTTGCTTTCAGTTTTGCTGAAAAATCGACTGAATTATTTGAATGATTTTGGTGTTGTGACAAAACAATATTTATTAATCATTAAAACATAAATAATGAAAAATCTTTTGTGCCCAGTATGGTAGCAGGGCCGGCTGATAGCACTGGTTTATGATTTCTTTGCTTGCGTGTGCTTGTGTTTTTTTTCTTGTTGTGATTAGGACTTCTCGCTGAGAGCGTTTGTTAAGTGATGATTAATTATCGTTTTAAAAGTAGTGTTTAATGAAAACAACAACCTCCGAACACACACACACAAACACCACACACAACCACACACACACACAACACACACACACACAATCAACTCTGTTTAAATGAATAGCTGAAGGACTCGTGAAAGTGAAATTACTGAGAGATAAAACAGAAGATAAAAAGAAAGCAGTGACCTTGCAGCAGAAACAGGAGGGGGTTCATAGTTACTTTTCTCTAAACTAGCTTTAGTTTTTATATTTTAACAGTACTGTACTCTGTGGTAAGCCAGGCCTGTTTTCTGAGCGCGTCTCTGAATGATTCTCTGAGGTTTTCTAGTTGTGTAGCAGTAAACTCTGGAGATTTTTACTGGAGTACTGATGAGAAGACCATCAAGTGAAATACTCCTGACCTGATGCAGGGCATGCAAGACCGGTTCCGCTCAGATCCGGATTCCTCCGTGTGAGATCAAGATCCAAACACCGGTTTATTGCACTCTGCACATGGATTAACGCTTCCATTTCTATCTTATCAGTGCTGTATCGGTATTATGTAGAAATGTTTTTGAGGTTTAGTTGCTTCTGTCTGTCTTCACTGAACTCATTCCTCACGCGACTTTCGTCACTCATTATGTTAGTTTTAATGATTCATCAATCCACAAACTTTAATACAAAAAACTGTATTTTAAAGGCATAGTTTTCACCCTAAAATGAAAATGGTCATTTACTCACCCTCGAGAAGATATTTTGAAGAATGTTGGTGAACCAGAGAGGGTGCTGGTAGCGCTGACTTCCACAGTTATTTTTCTTATAACATGAAAGTGATTTTTGGGTGAAATATCACTTTAGAAACAATTCAATTCATTTGAACCAACTGCTTCATTCATATTTGTCAGTGAGCTAGGTAATTATTTGGAGCATCAGTAGATTCAGACCGCATCTCATATTCATACATCGGGGGGGACACACTGATTTAATTTAGTTTTTTATGATATTTGTGGCCAATTATTCTTGAAATTGGTTTGGTATGCAAGTATAAAATTGTACTTCCATTTTCATAATTTTGAAAAAAAGTAGATAATAAAGAATAAATAGAGTCTGAAGGTTTGTATCTTCTTGAATCAGTTCCATGTTAAAAAAGCATTTGGTTTAGAGAAATAGAAGATTAGGTGTCTGTAGTGAAGGAAAATAACTGAAAAGTCATGTATTCATGTGAGGAGCATTGGCTTACAATCACTGTAAGGACTGCCGGACTCTTCATTGTGTTGAGTAGACGGTTGAGTTGAGGTGGATGTGTCACTATGGTAACCCTGTGTGTGGGGTGTATGTGTTAAATGTATGTTGTTTAGCGTGTGCGTGTGTGCAGATATGTGAGCTATTCCTTTACCTGAATGGCTGAAGAAGGCTTGACCTGTGCTGAAAGACAGGAGTGTTGCAGGCATGCGTGTCTCTATTGAGTCCTGCCGTCACTCCCACACGCTTTCTTAGACAACCGCTTCTGAACCTTCAGCGTCGACAGACTTTATACGAGGATGATCAGTGAGATAACGGCTCTTCGTTGTTGTCCAAGCAATCCGACGTGTGGATTGTTTTGTGATCCGTCCAATGTAATTCTGGCGCTCTGTGTCAGGTTCAGACTGCAGACCTCACATCTTAGACTTCAGCATCTTTTTGGTGTTTGACAGAAGATTCCTTCTTCTCTTTTCCTGAAATCATACGAAACAAAAAAAAATAAAAAAAAACATTAAAAAACAAATTAAAATAAAAAGAAACCTTAAAACATATAATATAATATAATATGAAAAAAAAAAAAAAAAAAAAACGTTTAATTTCAGCTAGTTGCCAAGGCAACATTCTCATTTGAATTTAGTTTAAATTGATGTACTATATAACAAAAACTAAAATTGAAATAAAACAATTATTTAAAAACTACATATACATGTATAAAAAAATAACAAAAAAAAATGAAACAAAATAAGATGTAGGTAGGCTATTAAAAAGAATGCTTAGATAAACACTGATTATTTAGTCTATTGTTAGGCTGTGTTGACTAAATGAACTTTTTTTTTTTTTTTTTTTTTTAGAAGAACTTTTTTTTTTTTTTTTTTTTTTAGAATTTTTATCATATGTAAATTAAAAAAGTCTTGAATAATTGTAACCTCTGTGTATTTTTCTGTTTGCTTGGTTTTTATTTTGTGTTTATGAAACTCTTGTATTCTTCCAACTACTACTACTAAAAAGTGACTAAAATAAAACCATGAAAAATGTAGAAATTGAAAAACGAATTTTAAAAATGAATGTAAAATCTCTGATAATCCAAAAATAAAATAACTCTTTGCACTCATCAAAAATATAAACTATACAGCAGCACATTGGGAAATGTGTTGTGGTGATTGACTCTGCATTAATTACATTTGGGGGGGGGGGGGGGGGGGGGGGGGGGGGGTTGACTCTGCATTAATTACATCCAAGCAATCCTTGATGGAGATCAGTCAGTCTGGAGAAGCGTGAGACCAGCAGCTCAGATCTGAGATCAGTCTGGACTCATATTTCAGCAGCTTTGTTAGTCTCATGACGGGATGCACGCACCGGTCAAACAGAATCCATCCTGTGGTGCTCTGCCATTGATAACACAAAATAGAAATAAAAGAAATCTTTCTAGCCGTGCTACTAGAGAAACACACTCGGGTTGCCTGAGACTGCATAGATGCTTCTTAGTCCGTGTAAGTAGGTCTCTTCTGTTCCTCGTGGCCTGCGCCGGTTGACTTTCCTCCTCTCTGTTCTGAATGTCTCTCTGCTGGGAATATAATCATCACGGTGAGATGTTTGGGAGGAAAGATAAAAACGCTCTCTGATCTCACTGTGGGATGCCCTGATTTTAAATAACACCAAACAAACACAGGCTGGTTAGCTGCCCTCTAAAAGATATCATGGGCATTTTTAAGACAATTACAGTTTTAGAAGTAAACCAGCGAAATACATGGTGTTTTTAAGTGGTTTGTGATTATATAGACTGAATATATTTTTGTTGTAATTTCACCTGGCTATATATATATATATATATATTTTGAATTTTTTTATTTTATTATGTAATTAAATTATTTAAAGCTTTAGAAGATTTGGTTGTGTGTTTTTTCATTTTAATAATTTGCTTCTTAATATAATTAAAACAAATTAATAAATTAATAATTAAAATTAATAAAATATGTGACAAAACAAAATCAATAAAAAAATAAATAATAATAGTACAAGTGACACAAATGCAACAAAATTACTAAAACTTTAAAAATAAATGAAAAATTAAATAATAACAAAATGAATAAAACTCTATTTCTATTTAATTCTATTGTATTTCTGTTGAGTTTTATATTATATTATAATTATATTATATTATATTATATTATATTATATTATATTATATTATATATAGTATATTATATTATTTATTATTTCAGTTAATGTTTTTTATTTCAAGTAACTGTTGAGTTTGGTTTTACAGTAATTATCCTGGTTTAGTTAGTCCGAGTCCCAAGCAGTGACTCAAGCTCTGGAGTCTGAGTGCTTTTGCTCCAGGATTGAGGAAGTGCTCTTTTCCTGACAGGAAGTGTTTTTACAGCTCCCTGACAATCCCTTCTGACTGGGCAAGTCGGATCTCTTGCCCTTGAAATAGACAGGGAGTGGTTAACACGGCCTCTCCAGCATACTCAGCGTCGATGGCTTACAGCGAAAAGCTTTCCTCTGACTCAAAATCGATGCCCTGTAAATCATGTTTTTCCCCCATGATCCTCCTCCTCGGTGCTCTTCGGAATGTGCGTGGTTTTAACTATACTATCTCGGCAGCTGTCTGTGTCCTGGATGTGGTGGATGTGTTGTGGTGGAAAGCCCCGTGTCAGAGCTGCTCTCCACCCCGTCGCCTCTCATTCGTGGGACAGACACATTCGGCCCGCCCTGCTCTGGAGTTTCTCTGAGGCCACGCGGTTTCTGCCTGCATGTAATCAAGAGATCTGCTTTCCTGCGTTCAAATACAACAACTACTGAGCTGCAGCTGAACAGAGGAACAAAACTGACTGAATCTCATGAAGAAATATGCATGTTGTATTTTTCACCCCAAAAATCAAAAAATATGAGATTTTTTTTCATTTTAAAGTTTTTTTTTTTTTAATGCAATAATGTTAGTGTAGGTGTAAAAGTGTATAGAGGCAAAATATACTTTGAAATATTTGCATGCATTATGAATATGCACTTTTTAATTATTTCAGTAAATTTTTATTTTTTACAAGTGATGAATAGTTTTCAGTTAAACAGTAATAACCCTGGTTTAATCAAAACTATTTTGTTTTTTTTTACAAAATATTTTTTATGCAATTTTCTTATACAATTTTCAAGGTTTTCAAATGTATTTTTGTGCATTGCCTTACTAAAAACTGACAATAATAGAATAAATAAATAAATGAATAATATTATATAATGCAATCTTAATCGCCCTAAAAATAGCTGTGTGTTCTTTTGAAAAAATAATTATAATCTCTCTCTCTCTCTTTGTTTTTTTGATTTTGAGTTGAAAAAATAATCCTGGCGTTTCTTGAAATTTCAACAGTGCACGACAGACCGCCACGAATAATTCTTTGCAACCTGATGCTAAAAATCAGTGTGTAGTGCACAAATATAAATTTCTGAAATATGTGCATGCATTATAAAAATGTCATCTTATATTTTTAGCAATCACAGCTCAATTTCTTCTCCCCCTGCATCTGCCTCCATTTCCCTCTAAAACTCCAGCTCAGATCTGCTGGAAACAGAAAAAGAGGTGAGGGGAAATTGGATTTTGTCAAGCGGTGTCTTCATAGTGATTAATCTGGAATATTCTGCGCTGTATTAAAGAGCGAGTCGCGTCCGGTCCCGAGTCTCTGGATGGTGCTTCAGTTCACTCGGTGTGATGGTCATCATGACATGAGCAGCAGAAAGCTGAGGATAGATGGGAGCGTCCAGACTAAATGAGAAGAAACTTGAAGTGTTAGCGCTGAATCCCTTCTGATGTGCAGCTTTCAAGCTCCGTCGTGCTCTATAATGATGTTGAGAGCAGAAAACTACCGTCAAACACACTGATTCTTCACCACAAACACACGCAATAGAAGCTCAGTTTAACTTGAAGGGAGTTATGACAGATATATATATTTACTACCAAATTGGTAGTAATAATATTATTTATAAGGAATATCAAACAACCAAGGTATTTTGTATTACATGTTTCAATTAAATACAGTCCTGCAGGCATCATTTATTTGAAAAAAAAATGCAATGTTTTGTGAATTGTTCTATTTGATTGCATTTTAAAAGATGTATTAACAACGTTCCTGTGTCTGATCCGGGATGTGGTCTGCTGGTCTGGTTCAGTCTGGTCTTCTTTCTCTTTCTTGCTGTGGAGCTGCTGTAGTGTCGTCCTCTCAGAGGGCTCTCCTCATTAGATTTGATCGGCGCTTTACAAAGCGTTAGCGGCAAAATAAAAAAGCACAAGAGCAGCAGAAAGGGCCCCTTTTTTAAACACGGCCCTTAATGCAATCGTGCCGCTAAGCCTCGGGTCCGTATTAGGTTATGTGCCGCTCAAATCCCCGTGGATCCGGACGTAAACCATCAGCGTCAGGCTCTCTCCTCCCGTCCTCTCCGCGCTTTGACAGCTGGGATAGTGTTATCAGGAGACGTGGAGCGGGAATCCCTCTGGCTCTGCTGCAAGCAATCAAACCCCATCTGACCCCTGTTTGTGGGACTCCAGTAAAATTTACGACGACCCTCAAAGAGTGTTTTTATCATAATGTTTCCTAAGCTGAAGTTCAGGGTGGACGGATTGAGACGGAGAACCGGAGAAAGCGCAAGCAGGAAGTGTTCTCTGCCGTGGCTTCAGTGTTTTATTGCTTTCCAAATGAATTTCCGCCGCTAATGGAGATTTTATGATTTGAATCTCTTGTAATGAGGGCAAAGCAGTTCAGCTCAATACCGAATTCATATTTCTCCTGTAATTGAGAGTTTTGCAGTCGTCGGTGCAGATGATCATGAGTCTCTGTCAGGTGTCGAGCTGTTGCTGAAGGGCTCGAGGTTTAATTAGCTGCTTGAATTGGCAGTTAGTTCCCTGCTGCTAGACGCCATAACTACACTTTCTTTAGTGATGGTGATTCAGAAGTAGCTGTGCATTCCTGACACTACTGCATTTTTTTTCTCAGTATAATTGTTATTATAATAATTATACTGTAGGTTTTTACCAAAAGCGTAATATAGATCAGTATTTATTTTTAATTAAATTGTTATTTCTTTTTCGTTATAAAATCTAAAGTATATATTTATTTTTTAAATATTATACGTAAAATATTTTATATTTTTTTTATACAAAATACTTTTAATAAAATAGCACAAAAATACCATTTTATTTTATTTTATTTTAATTTAGCTTTTATTTATATTTTATTTTTTTTTATTTTATTTTATTTTATTTATTCAAGGATAGAATCTTCTTGGTTTTTTGGTTTACATTTACAGCTAACTTAAGTGACATTGGCTGGACTGAACAAGCTCAACCTCCTGCGTCTTACACAAGGTTTATTCTGTCTGTGGCGTTGGTGCGGCTGATCTTAGAGCAGCACATGTAAGGGCTGTTTTTTCTCACCATGGTTCCTCAAGGGCATGTGTAGCGTTTGCATGTGTTTTTTTTGACTTTCATGCCACACACCCAGCACACACCAGCCAGCAGATGGTCGGTCGTCCCACTCCAGGGGCTCTGCTCCCCTCACGGAGGCCACACGGGGCCCGCTTTACTAAGAGCCACGGTGCTTATTATTCTCTCCTCGTTCAGCATAAACAGCTTGTTACAGTATGCTTGAATGGAGGACAACGCTAAAAATCACCCAACTTTGCATAAATGGGAAATGCAACGCACCATGCTGTTTGCTGTTCAATATACTTAGCCTTTCACTTCTAACTAATCCTTTAAATTACTGAGGAGTTCAAGATCTTCTTAAATACATTTTAGAAAAATTGAGTGACCTGGGGACATTTTTTTTTTTTTAAATGTAAAAAAATAAATAAAATAAAATAAAATTAGCTTTTAATAAATCTGTTAAATTCCATTATTCTTAACTTCTCAGCTATGTTTAATTTTGATATGCATTATTTTAAATATTAATATCTTTTGTGTAGGGCCGAAATATCTTGGTTCATAGTAAAATGTTTGCTAAAGAAGTTAAGGTGTGGGTTAAGAAAAAAAATCAGTTATTAAATAAAATACCATTATGTAATTCTCAGCTATGTTAATTAATAATACATTATGCAAATATGTTTCATTTTGACGAAATTAAATTCACTGTAATTCCATCTCTTTGTTAAGTAGGAGAATGTTGCTGTGGAAGTTTGAAGTGATTTCGAATGCATCGCTGATGGTCACAGCTGTAGGGTTTATTCTGTTTTTCTCTCTTTTATGTTTATTTGACCTGGATGGCTTTATAGTACTGACTCAGCTCAGGCTATGAGGGCGAATCTCAAGTCTTTGAAAGCGTATTAATGCTTGGATGCCTCAGTGTCAGGACACTGATAATGGTGCTTTGAGCTGTGTGGGACTCAGGGAGTTGAAGGGCTGACCTTGACATGTTTCAGAGCCCCACTGAAAACCACAAGCATTAACAGCATGGAAATGGCTTTTTGACTGACTTCTCCATGTTGCGATTGAAAGGATGCCTATAAATGATATCTTCGTCTCTTCCCATCCTCTGTTTGAAACCCGGTTGTTTGTTTTGCTTTAATGATAATTCCACCATTTTCCGCAGCATAAACATCAGCTAGTACACTCTCTAAGTGCCCGGGCGATGTAGAACTGTGGTAACCTGAGCCAGGTAATATGTGAGAAATACCTTGATGGCGATATTTACTCAAAAGGACATCTGCTGTCCATCTGTCACATGGCTAATCAAGCCAACAAATTGCAAATAAAATGCATGCAAGCTACATACTTAAAGTACATGCATACATGCACTGTGCGTATATTCTTTAATACTGCCTCCCTGTTTTTCTATAAATAGTATGCAACAATAAACCAGTTATTTTAGTATCATATGATGCACTATTGTAGTTTTTATGAATATTTGATTTAGATTTTTGATTTTTGTTTTTATAATTTCTGTTTTCCATTTTAATAGTAGTAAGGTTTTAGTAATTTTGCATTTTTTTAGTTTAGTTTTAAGTTTACGTCTGTATGTTATTATGCCTATACAGTTTTTTAATTTAAGCTTATTACATTAGCTTAAGTTCTGTTTGTTTTCCAAATAAACCTAATCAGAAAAAAGAATGTAACTGAAATAAGAAAACAAGATTAACGTAAATAAAAAATATTATATATATATAAATAAATCTTAGTTAAGTTTATTTCAAGTAATATTTTTTATAAGAAAAAAGTTACTGTGTATATATCTTCTGAGCTCACTAGGTGGGGACATCTAGGTATAGTGCTCATATTATTCCGCATAATATCTCAGAAACACCATTATTTATGCATTTTAATGAAATTCCCATTTTAAAAATATCTACATTTTGGCAGTCAGAAATCACATGCTGAAAGAGATGTTAAAAATCATACTTAACTTTCTGTTTCATTCGTCACGCATTACTACATGGTCAAGCGTAGAGAGCTTTGCTTTGAACTGTTCTGTCCATGTGTAGTTTGCTGTATACTTTCAAACTTATTGTAGGTAATCCATGCATGGTGACACAGGTGTGGGACATACTGCAGAAATGGTAAGATGAGTATGGGTAGTATGTACTCTTGTATAGTATGGTCCTTCGGCTCTCTCTCTGATGCTGGTTTTCCTGGTTTTAGATGCAGTCAGGGTTTTGGTGTGGTTTGGGCTTCCGCTTTTCATCCCTCTGTAACCAACTGGAAATCGATGATGCTGACATGTGAACATGGCAAGTTTCAGAAAGCAAAGAGCTCTGACTCTGAAATGAATTGTAGTGCTGTTTGGTTCTAACATATATCATTGTGCCATTAAGTTTTGTGATTAATGGTGATTGTTTTTGTTGTCAGGAACTTTATCTGTGTAGGAAAGTAAACTGGAGTTTGTGTTCACTTGTGGGGATCTCAGTCCCCGTGGGGTCTCAATCCCACAGTGCACAGGAGGAATAGCCGTGTAATTACACTAGAGCATGATGATGGCCTCTCTGTTCCTGCTCTGCTACAGAAAAGCCCCCTCATACCCTTAAACATAGAAAAAATTGGCGGGTTTCCAGCAAACTTAGTTTTTGTAAATACTAATTTTGGATCTTAGATTATGTAGATGTTTTTCTTTTCTGCGAAGAATATAGATATTTTGATTTTAAAATACTTGTTCTTCCTCCAACTTTTATGTAAAGAAACTGCAACAAAGTAAACCATTTGTAAAAGTAGTTTTTTTGAAAAGGGTCATTTTTAAACACTGATTCTGTGGAGCATTGTTTGGCTTGACCGGCTTGATTTGATGTGAATGCATTCTATCGCATCCACCCACCAGTTGGCATGGGGTGGGAATACCTGTCTGTAAAAGGGTAAAACAGTTATAAAAGGGTTTGGACCAAATGGATAACGACGTGTAAATTGTAAATAATATCTCAAAAGCCCTGGAGAAAAATACGCATTGTATAAGTGGTAAGCCATGCAAGGCTTAAAAAACGAACCGCAGTAGCACCTTAAACTCAATTGTGTACTGGATTGCAAGTGGAGGAAAAAGCCAAGGGGACTGTGTAATATGATCCTCATTGTTGTTGTCATGTCAGAAGATGGCAGCTGCATTCTGGGAGAGCTGCAGGAAGGACAGATGGTGCTGAGAGATTTCCCCCCGTATAGAGAGCGTTACAATTGGTGAACGAGAGAAGAAGAAAAAGCAAGTAGGGTCCTATATTTTTCACTGTTGTGAGGTGCATTACGTTACTGCAAAATGGAAGTTTGATCATGTGGACACTTTTTATTTGGTGTGTTTAAAGGTCCAGATATAATGCATTCCCCCTATATATTGTCATAGAACAAGTAGGTTTTCAGTTAGTACTTCCAGGCAGTAAGTTTGCAGGGTAAGATGAATTTTCCCTGGTTTTGAGTGTGTTTGACAACTGTGAGTCATTAGAATATAGGTTATAAAAATAAAAAAATGTTGTGTTTGTGGAAAACTGAGCCCAAGGACACAGATTGCAAGTGGAAATAAAATAGGACCTAGAACCTGAGCCATGTGGGACACCATAGTTTTTACAATTGCTGGAGAGGACGATAGATTCCTAATACTGACGGTAAAAGATGGCTTAGTCACTTTAAGCAAAGCAGACCTTGTGCCTATGTTAGTTCTAACTTATCAGCAGATATCATCCAGTATGCGCACATGAATCAGACGTTGTGACTG
Organism: Cyprinus carpio; assembly: GCF_018340385.1. Taxonomy (NCBI): domain Eukaryota; kingdom Metazoa; phylum Chordata; class Actinopteri; order Cypriniformes; family Cyprinidae; genus Cyprinus; species Cyprinus carpio. The sequence continues at coordinate 3,581,436 of NC_056589.1, read as the reverse complement.
GAAACATTGAGTTTTCCTTTTATGTGTGGCTTAGGTCTATTTGTAGTTCTCCAATTAAGGTAATGCCTCTTGTCTTTCTTTGACCAACAGACCAATCGAGAACAATTACAAAGATTCATTTCCAACAGCACACACGCTGACCTACAAAAGAATGTAAAATATGTTGAGATGGCAATGGCGTTTGTGTGTAGAGTTGAACGCGATTGTGTGGCCCACGCTTCTGCTGGGCACTTGTTTTGCTCCAACTATCTCATATGGTGGTAGTTCTCTGCTTCCCAAGAGGAAATGCCAAGATTTGTCCAAATTCAAAGTCCAAACCTCTGCCAGAGACCAGCGCAGCAGATGGAACCATCTCACTGAACTGCTCTCTATCTTACGGAGGGCAAAATTCACCAGCATGTTTTCATTTCAAACCAAAACCGATTATGTTGCCATTATACTAAATTTAATTATTCATATTCATACTTTATTTAGTAATGAACCACATATGTGAAAGGATATCCCAGTTTTCCTGAACATGAGTATTAATATTGCAGAATGCATTGTATGATTGCATGGTTGGTGTCACAGGCGCAAAGATCTTTTGCCTTGCTGGTAGTTCACGCTCCGTTTGAATGACTGGTATTCCAGTACAACATTTCCTTGTACAGAGGCTTATTGTTTTGTCACATCCGCATCCTCCCTTGCAAATGTGTGTATTTTGGGAAGCACTGAGTCATTGATTACAGCTTTGTGGTGTCAGGAGACCAAATTCCAATTTTGACAAACAGTCTCTAGGGGTAATGAATTGAACATCTCAGAGTGTTGGTCATGTGCATCTAATTACCATCATGCATGTGAATATACCCTTTAGAATAGGAGAGAAGAACAGGGCCTGCAATGTAAAACATGTCTGCTCGCTGGCCAAGCCTGTATTTGTGCAATGTTGTGTGAGCAGTGAAAGTGACAGTTTATAGTACTTCTTCTGTTGATTAAGTTTTTGTGGTGTCTTTAGTAGACGTCGCAGGCCCCTCAGGACAGCACACCCACAAAACCACCCATAGTCCCCTCGCTGACTGTCTCATACATATTGCACATGGATATGAATGGATTATACCATGATAAGTTAACGCCAAGGTGAATGGATTGTGGAAGATAAATGATTATATGCTTCACACTAGTGTGAGTGTTGTTTGAACAGACTGTAAGGTCCATTAGCGTAGAGATGATAACGTTGTGTTCAAAGGGTTAGTTCACCCAAAACTAAAAATTGTGTCATTAATTACTCACCCTCATGTCGTTTCAACTCCATAAGAGCTTTGTTCATCTTCAAAGCACAAATTAAGATATTTTTGGTGGAATCTGAGAGCTGTCTGACCCTCCCATAGACAGCAATGCAACTGAAATGTTCCCAAGTCCAGAAACATAGCAAGGAGATCTGTAAAATAATCCATGTGACAATCAGTGGTTCATCCACAATTATACGAAGGTAAGAGAATACTTTTGTGCAAAAGAAAAAATAAATATGACTTTTATTCAACATTTAAACGTTCCTCTCCTCAGCATCACCCTGTAAACAGCATATGGTTGTTCTGTGTCAGATGCGTCACGCCGGATAGGATAAGCTGTTTTCCTAACGTGTTTTAATTTGATCTGAACGGAAACTGTGTATCCTCTCTGGTGTGAAGCATAGGTGACACAGAACAAACGTCGCTATTTACAGGGTGGATCCTGAGGAGACGACTTGTTATAAAAAAAGTATGTTTTTTTTTTTTTTTCGCACAACAAGGTATTTCTTGTAGCTTCGTATAACTTGCGGATGAAACAACGGATATTTTACAGATCTCCTTGCTTACATTTTCTGGACTTGGGAGACATTTCAGTTGCGTTGCTGTCTAGAACAGAGCCTTGTGGGACACCTCAGTTTAAAATTGTGAAAGAAGACGACAAATGTGCATAGATACTAGAGGTCGACCGATGTATCGTTATTTTGCCGTGATTACAATCGGCAAAAAATTTTCGTTGGGGGGCCAGTTGATTGCTGGAACACATCGGTTTATCAGCAAAACCCCATGCTGATAGTTTTCCGCGTTTCGCGTCCTTTCGCTGGAGGTCTGTCCTGATAGTTTTTTACCCAGGTGTGCGTCTGTTGCTGGAGCGAGCTGAAAAAGGCTCTGTTTTTAGTCATTAATACAGCATGCGAGAGCGGCCTCTAGTGGCTGAAATCACTGACAGCACGTGCTGTTTGTTTAGACACTAAACTTCAAATTATCTTTGACTCATTGTTCATTCTTGAAGTTAACTTGTGCCCGTTTGGTGAATAAATAAACAGTTTTAGACCGTTGCTCGAGTTGAACACGACGCGTTCGGATGTGTGTTGATACGCGGTGAGGATTTCGTCCTAAGACTCAGCGGCTGCTCTTTTATTTTAATCAATCGATCCAGATCACTTCCGAGTGTTCACTAAAGAGCAGAGTTAAAGTGTGAGATGTATACACTGTGCTGCAGTATAATTGTACGTGCTTCTGTGATTTTCCGTGATGCATGACACGCGTGTGGACGGTAATCGCGTAATCCAGTCATAAAAACAGAATTCACACAGTTTAAAGCGCACGTGACGCTCGCGGTGATTTTCAGCGTCTTCTGTCCCTCACTAAATGAGGACGAAAAACACGATGAAGAACATCTCCAGAACCTGCTCTGAGAGTCACTTCATGAGCATTTGATCCATTTGGTTTTGGCAAAAGCATCATAGCACATGCACAGAAGATATTCCAACGGCAACCCCGTCAAAATAAAAGTCCGGTTTTGAAGTCTATTTTTCAGTAGAATGTACATAGCCTACTACTACTACTACTACTAAATGAAACAAATATTATTTTTTAAGGAATAATCACACACCACATTTCTTCCAATTGGTTTAATTTTAATAGTAAATAAAAAAAAAAAAAGGGGCTTTGGTGTTTTGGTCATAATTTCCAGTAATTAAAAGGACAAATAAAATGCATGTATTTGTTCAATTCTTTGATTTGATCACAATAAAAAATGTAAATACACCGCAGAATTTTTGAGGAGAAAAACATTAGGCCTTCTTTAAGAAAAAAATAAACTAATAAAAGTTGTTTTCATATGCGTTCAAATAATTAGACATGCTAAAAGTTATAATTTGGTGACAATAAAAAAATATGGTGAGAAAAAATAAAACATTTCAAGGTCCCTAATCATGTAATTTTGTGTAAAACTTTTCATTAAAACGTGATTTGAAAAAATGTAATAACTTTCATGATTTTTTAATTAATTAGAGTTGCTTTTATGATTAATAAACTTTATTTTAACTATTAAAAAAGGAGTGGAGACAAATAAAAGGAAAAAAAAACAGAATTCCAGCAACTTAAAGAACTGAATTTGGACAATAAATAAAATGGAATTTAGGAAAAAATTAAACTGAATTTCATTAGAACCATATTACAGAATGTGGGGAATGTCATCAACCTTTACTCATTTCTTTTATTATTTACGTGTAATAGTATCACTCACTTACTACGTACATTAGTATGGGCTCAGTAACTATAAGTACAAATCACAAGTCCCGTTTTTTTTTTTTTTTTTTTTTTTTTTTTTTTTTTTTTTTTTTTTTTTTGTAAATAAAGGCACACACTATTTTTAAGTTGTTTCTGTTCATTATCCATTTTAAAAAATCCTATCGGTTAATTAATCGGTATCACGGCCAGGTGTGGTCCCCAAAACTAGCTATCCGGATAAAAAATTAAATCGCAAAAATCGCATATTCGGTCGAGACCTGCTAATCGATACTCCTATAAATGCACTGGGACCACCAATCATCAGTGATGTTTCCCTGAGATCATTGGGTTATTCTAATCGGGTCAATCAAAACATCAGACCACCCTCCCTCAAGCGACCCAGCGTGGTGTTTGAACTCAGGCCCAAACCTCTGAGGGTGTCCCAGCAGGCTCTAAACAAACTAAACAACCCACTCCTTCAGAGCCTTTTAATATAATTAATAATAATCCAAATCCAACCAAACACCTTGATCTCTTTTTATCTGTCTTCTTTCTGCGGCTTCTGTGATGGACTTAATAATAAATTAACAATACTGACAGAAAAGATTTAGTCCTTCAGACAGTATTTAGGCGCCTTAAACAAAGCAGACCAGTGGTAAATATAGGTTTCCTAACTTATGATTCCGAAATATCAATCCCAATAAACATGACAATCAAAGCTGTGACTAGAACATTAACATAATCTCAGAGATTCCATTTCATTACCTCTCGAGTTAATGAGTAAAACTGTATATTATATAAAATATTACAGTCTAAGTGAGAGGTTCTTGGCCAAAGTCAATGATATGGATCATGGCCAGAACTTTGTCAATAATATAAAAGCTGGGCTAACAAGACCTAATCTATCTATTGAGATTACATTTGTGTGTGAATTTATAATTTACTGTAACGAGTGACTGAGAGAGCGAGTTTCGATACCTTCGGTTCCGCTTCAAACACACAGCCTCCTTCTACAAAGCATCCTTTGGAGTTCCTGTCCCTGCAGAGAGAGGAACAGTGGGATAGGAAACTACAACTGAATGAAAAGTGAGCAGAATAAAATGATTCTCCAATCCTCTATTCCTCAAGTCTCACACTCATCAATTCTCATCCAATCCCTCTGTTCTCTCTCACAAAAGGGTAACTGTCGGTGCGGCTTACTTCCTTCTTATTGATTCAATTTATAACAAACAATTAACAGGTATATAGCCTTAATGTTGATATATTTTTACAGGATATACATGCAATTTTTGATTTTGTGGAAGAAGCGGCAGCCATTGATGTAATTAATTTGACAGCCCCTAATTTACAAATGATGCTTTTCTTGTCTAATTCATTTGGCAAGCTCATCCATCTTAGAGGACCTAGTGTATGCCGACCCCGTTGGACGCAAAGCGTACCCGGCGGGGGCGGTGCACCCCAGAACCGGTCCACAGAAAAGGCCCAACAAACGGAAGAACGAACGTGGCTACCAATGGAGTCCCTATATGAAGCGCAGACGATGATGGCTGGTAACAATGACGGGTGGTTTTCCCCCTCCCTTTTTCCTTTGTTTCCCGGCAGTAATTTACTGCAAACATCTTCTTTGTGTGTTGTGCAGCTTGACTGATTGTTCAACTCTGAAGTGGCTTCTTGTGGCTTCTATTGGAGACCTATAATCACGCATGATTAATGCATCTTGGCCTATTTTAAAGTGTGTGCACTAGGCCCATGGGCTTCTTCGCTCCAATTGTACCGCTGAGTAAGTCCCGTCTCTTTCCTGTTAAACATTACTTCCACTTTCCATTAGATGCGATTAGTGTTTTCCCCCCCCCTCTTGTGTACTTGGAAATGTGGAGTCTAATTTCCTCTGTATATTTGTGTTTTTCTGTGTTAGTTGTGCTGTAAACTGAAAAAAAAACAACAATCAATTAGATGCTGATAGATTGCGAATGGCCTTCCTTTATGTGTTGGGCAAACAGCTGCTGCTGTGCTCCTGTTCTAGAGTCCGAAATTCAATGGGTCTGTGGTCCTGTGCAGCAATTAGCCCCCAGCGTGAGCGGATTGGTGCTCGAGGAAATCATCTTGCCTGTACTGAATAAAGACGCAAGAAGGCCATATGTGAGCTGGTCTAAGAATCCGGTAAAATACAGTGCAACCTCCACTAAACATTCTGCCATAAGTCAGAGGCGCTGGTGGTTCTCCGTGTCCCCCATTTACAAGGGCACCAACCGCACGAAAGCGCATTGCACACGGATGGCGTGTCATCCATTTGTATACGCTGTAATGGGGTTTTGAAGAGGAGAATGGCTTGTGTTCTCCTCCCTCTCTTAAGCGTGGTCTCAAACAATGGGGGTGGGCAATCTGTCCATTGGTTTCACCTGCAGACTGTGTGTTGTTAGCCCAGGATTGAGCCAACCAAATTCCCTCAAACCAACAGACCAAGGTCAGACCTGAACACTGCGACTATTAACAGCACAGCTAAGCTGAGTGTACCATGAATGAAATCCTCCTGGGCATCCTTCTCTGCCTGCTGTCTGCCGTTTATTCACTCACTCACATATTGGTAAACCCTAAATGCCTATAAAAAGTAAGTCCTAGTACAGTACAACTAACGGGTAAACACTTACAAAGCCAGTTTTTCTCATTTGTTAACATGCAATGTACACGTTAAATGCATTAGACTAACAAAGTAACAACCAGCAATATGTTATAAGCATTTATTCATCTTTGTTAATTTTAGGTAAAATATAATTGTGTTGGTGGTGAGGACCCACACCTCCCCAAAAAGAGTTTAAACGTATAAAGCCAGTGATGTAATACAACTGCTTTTGTAACTTTTCACACTACAATTTCGAGTGCCTTGGAGTTCTTAATCCTTATAGTAAAATAATTGTTAGTATTTGTTCATGTTCATTCACAAGTGTATTGACCTAATGTCGAAACAACTTTTGATTTTAAAATATGTCTTTGTAAAATGTGTACCTAAATGTTACTAATAATGAAATAAATGCTGCAAGAATTATTGTCACAAAGTGTTGTTAGTTTCTGTTAGTGTACATGTCACTACTGTTAGTGACCCACCCACGTTGGGTGTTTGACCACTGACAAGGGTTTCCAATTTAACAATTTACTCTTGGAGCCATATTGAGAATTTAATAACTGTGGAATTGAACCATATAGGGCCTTTAAAATAAAAAACCACAAAAGAAAAGTTGCTTAAAAAAAACCAAATCCAAAGGTATAACTAAGATATCCTTAATACTTCTTGAGTTAAAGACATGGCAAACTATGAGAGGAAAAAGAAATAAAAAAAATCCTACTTTGTCATTTTTCTATTGTTTAACTGGCACACAACCTTTGGGCATTTCTTCTTACGGCAACAGCTATTTCACAAGACAAAAATATTTTACTATAGGGACTGACAAACATCTCATGTGGCAAAAATAATATTATGAGGCTGCAAATCTTTCTAATGTCAGTTTAAAAAATAAAAAAATAATTTGACAAATAACAAACATAATTTATAAAAAATTAAATAAAAAAAAAATTAACCAAACAAATCAAAAAACCCCCCATTAATTCATCTCAGGTGAAAATAGTCCAATAAGGATTCCTCTGTAAATATCCCTCCGTGACAATTTAATATTTTGGGTTTTCATCAGACAGATTATGTTTGTTAAATAAAAAAACAAAATTTGAGATGATGGGGATTTTTCTCCTGGCAATTTGGATTATTGTGAAAACACAGAATTAATCCATTTGAGCTTTTCGTTGTATTACGTTGCCAAGTTTGATAGTTAATGTGTTTGAGAGATAACGGCCAAGGTATGGGGACTGAGCGGCCTGGATTGATCGGTGCGAAGGAAGCCTGCAGTGTTTTAAGAATGCTTCAACTTCTGTCTGTCTCTACTTCTCTCTTCTCTCTCGTTTGAACAGATGCACTTCAAGTTTTAATCATCTGCTCAAGCGTGACTTCCAACACTCGAATCATTGTGGCGTCTGTTTGTTTGACTTTTGTTTGCAAAAGCCAGTTTGTTCTTGTCCAAGCTCTATTTGAACGGAGCCGGAGGGAACGGGGCGTCTCGTAAATCAGCTGCAGCGCATAATTTCTACAGGTTGATGTGTCATGACACATCATCATTGCCGAGCAATGACCAGCTGGCCATTTATTTTTTTTTTTTTTACAGTTGACTCTCCGTTCCGCTTCTTCCTCATTGTTTCATATAGGCAGTCTTTTTATCAGAGCCATCTGTCCACGTCACAGACAACATAGGGAAAATAAATTAATTAAGATGAATGTTAGCTTTGGATGTGCTTCGTAGCTCTCTAAACCAGATTGGGAGTGCTGACTAACTGGCACTTTTCATTTGCTCGTTACTTTAATGTCTAAATTGCTGTCCGTAAGTATTTATTTTTGAAAATTTTGATTGATATACTTGTTGTTTTGTGCACTGTGACTACATGACAGTGTGCTTGGCAAATGAAAAATCCCATTCCCTAATCCCTACGAACCGAGTTTTTTTAAACCCTTTTTTTTATTTATTTTGTGTAGATAAACATTTAACCCATTTGGATTTTACATGATACTATTGCCTATTTTTTTTGTTTTATATTTATTTAGTTATTGTATTTGAAGATTAAGTGTGTATGTTACACTAGTACTGAACTGGGGCGATTGTTTCACATGGATGAACATATTGTTCAAAAATGTTCAGATGTAGACTAAATATTCTGTGGGCCTAATAAGGCTTCCATATTCTTTTTTTCTTCAGTTTTGGGTGTGAATACGATTAGGACATAACGTGACAGGCTTCAGGAGATTCATCTATAAATGTTTGTCATGGTGAGATATGCCTGTCTGTCTGTGTGTGTGTGTGTGTGTGTGTGTGTGTGTGTGTGTGTGTGTGTGGTGTGTCCCCGTGGATTGTAATGGAATGTGTTGGTGTTTCCCCGTCAGTATTTCCAGCACTGCTGTAGTTTCATCACGCACACACACACACACACACACACACACACACACACACACACACACACACACACACACACACAGCAGAGTGTGTTGAATGGAGCTGCGTGTTTCCTTCATTACTGTGGTGTGTGGAATATCTACTAACTAGAGGAAGTGAGCAATCTCTCTTGTATTTTTCCCTTTCTTTTTTTTTCTGTCACTCACGCCCGACACACTAAACTAACAGAGACACTTTCACTGAGCTGCTGTATGTGTTTAAACATTTCAGGGAAGGCTGTTGTGACCTGTCAGCCTGAACTACAGTGTGTGTCTCTGTGTTCGTGTGTGATGATACTCGTACGTCTCTGTCACACGATTCACAAACTAACAACCTTCACAAAACCCAAAAAGATCACACACACACACACACATTCTTGGACACATTCGATGCATGAGGAGAGTGAGGTTCACTGGTGCACACACACACGCACACACACACACACACACATTCTTGGACACATTCGATGCATGAGGAGAGTGAGGTTCACTGGTGGCATGTAGTGTTTGTGTTGCAGAGAGCAGGTTTGAGGAGGGCTCTGGGGCCTGTGATTGGTGGTCTCTATCGGTGTGCGTCTCCTTCTCTGTGAACATTCTCACACTGAGCTGCAGTTTCACAGCGTCTGCTGACTCAGGCTTTCTCTCCTCACTCCCCCAGTATTTTCATCATTGGGCTTTAGTGGAGGAGTGTGTGAGAATGTGTCTTCAGACCTCCTTGATGGGTCAGCGTTACGTGTATGTGTGCACAGTGAAATGTATTTCATTTATTTGAGGAAGAAAAATTGGGAATAAATTTGGAAATGCATATATTTAAAGAATATTGTCCAGCAGAGAATCCAAAGAAAGAAAGAAAACATGAAGACAAAAACCTTTTCTTTTAAAATGAGCATTTTTATCAGGCTGTCTATGAAAATAACATTGGAAGGTTTTTGAAAAATAAGCCATAATAAAACTTTACTAATAACATTTTCTTTACCATTAAAGTGTGAAATTACTGAACCTAAACATAGATTAGAAGCCTGACAAAAAATGCTCATAAAAAAAAAAAAAATCAAACAGACTGTTTTTTTTTGCATTCTGAACATCTCGTATTAATATATATATATAGTACTTAAATGAGTTTAATGGTGACTGCTATCATAAGTATTAAACATTAAAAAATTTCTTTTCCCCACTCTCATATACGTATATTTTATCATATATAATATAAATATACGTATATGAGAGTGGAAAAGAAAAAATGTAGGAGGGACTTGGGTCAGTGCACTGGTTGCTGACTGGATGGCAAGCAGATTTGAATGTTAAAAAGGTGGGGTTTAAGTAGGACTAATGATTTCTCCAGAAGATCCCAGTTAGGACATTTTGAAGTATAAGACAAATAAAAATAAATGTATGCAGGGATGGGGATGTGATTGCTCACAGTAAGATCTATATGATGCATTTATAGAAAAATCGATGGGTTGAGTTTTTCATTTTCATGCTGCACTGTAAAAGTGTGCTCAAGTCCATCCTTGTGCTGCACCGCAGTACTGACTAAGGTTAAACTCTGTTCTGTGGAAACTAATTTCTTGTCTCTCTGCTGTAATCGTCCAATAATTACCAACACAGAAAAAAAGAAGAAAAAAAAATTGGGTCACTTAAATTTAAGAATTGTATCGTGCCAGTGGCTTTATAGAGGAAAAAAACAGCAATGATGTTGCAATCATCATTTTATATATATAAAAGTGTCTTATAAAGAGCTGTAAGAGTTTGTGTGTGTGTGTGTGTGTGTGTGTGTGTTGTAATGAGATCAGAGTGAGTGTTTCTGCTGTGTGTCCCGTGCCCTGCAGATGTGCCACCTCAATTAGAGAGCTTTATTATCCACTCACTCATGCCTTCACACACACACACACACACACACTCTCTTCCCCGTTTCCCATGTCTTTGCGCTCAGGCGAGCTGCTGCATGTTCTGTGATGTTCCAGCTCTCATGAGCGTGTTCACTGAGGGCCGGGGAGCTGAACGGCCGCAGACGTGTACAGACAGCGCTCTTAATACTTAATTCTATTTATAGTTAAAAGTAAAAAGTATTTATGATACACGATACACTTCCCTTGTGCCGCGGAATGTAAATGTTAACACTGACATTCCTGGAGGATGCGTGCTCTTGTGTGCGATCACTAGGGCGGCTGAAGCGGATAGTGGGCGTCAGGGTCTGTGGAGGATGGCTATTAAGGCTCCGCAGCAGTAGGTCAGTATCAGTCCTCCCACTCATTGAGTGATGTATCGCTCCCTTAATGTAATGACCGCTTGAGCTCAAAAGGAAGCTGACTGTGGCGAACACTGGATCTGGAGGAGACCAAACTTTTAGCACACTTCCCTGTTAGGTGATATTAACATATTTAGCATTCTTCCTTGATTTATTTATTTATTTTAGTCATTGCCCGGTATTGAATTTTAGACAGCACTTAACAATTAAAAAAAGTCATATCAAATAACATTTGGACAATATTTAGCACATTACGTGTGATGTAATAGTGAAATATGTTCACAAGTTGTTTCTGGACAGTGCATAACCTGTGGCCATAATATGGTAGTGCTGTGGGTTGGTATAGGTGTAACTATTGCAAAGGAGCATTAAATGGTTTTTATTGTATTGTATCAATATAGAATACAGTGTTCTTGACCAATACCAAAACTAAACTATTCTGGTGAAAGACTGTTAGTAGGATTATGCTGTTATGGGTGGTTACCAATTCAATACAAAGATTTTCACTAGAAATGATCTTTACTATAGCCAACTTGTTACTAGCCAATTCTAAACTATTGCAATCTAACTAATAACCAGTTCTGGGTGGTTGCCAAGGCATTACTAAGGTGTTCTGGGTGGGTTGTGGTTCTGGGTGGTTGCCAAGGCAATACTGGGGTGTTTCTGTTGAAAGGTGTTTACTAGAGTGTTCTGGGTGGTTGCCAAGGCGTTACTAGGGTATTCAAAGTGATTGCCAGGGCACTACTAAGGTGTTTCTGTTTGGTTGCCAAGGCGTTACTAGGGTATTCAAAGTGATTGCCAGGGCACTACTAAGGTGTTCTGGGTGGTTGCCAAGGCATTACTAGGGTTATTCAAAGTTATTGCCAGGGCACTACTAAGGTGTTCTGTTTGGTTGCCAAGGCATTACTAGGGTATTCAAAGTGATTGCCAGGGCACTACTAAGGTGTTCTGGGTGGTTGCCAAGGCAATACTGGGGTGTTCTGTTGAAAGGGTGTTACTAGAGTGTTCTGGGTGGTTGCCAAGGCATTACTAGGGTATTCAAAGTGATTGCCAGGGCACTACTAAGGTGTTCTGGGTGGTTGCCAAGGCAATACTGGGGTGTTCTGTTGAAAGGGTGTTTACTAGATTGTTCTGGGGTGGTTGCCAAGGCGTTACTAGGGTATTCAAAGTGATTGCCAGGGCACTACTAAGGTGTTCTGGGTGGTTGCCAAGGTATTGCTAGGGTTTTCTGGGTGGTAACCAAGGCAGTACTAGGGTATTCTGAGTGATTGCCAGGGCATTACTAAGGTGTTCTGGGTGGTTGCCATGGCATTACTAGGGTATTCAAAGTGATTGCCAGGGCACTACTAAGGTGTTCTGGGTGGTTGCCAAGGCAATGCTAGGGTGTTATGGGTGGTTACCAAGGCATTACTAGGGTGTTCTGTTGAAAGGGTGTTACTAGATTGTTCTGGGTGGTTGCCAAGGCGTTACTAGGGTATTCAAAGTGATTGCCAGGGCACTACTAAGGTGTTCTGGGTGGTTGCCAAGGCGTTACTAGGGTATTCAAAGTGATTGCCAGGGCACTACTAAGGTGTTCTGGGTGGTTGCCTAGGCGTTACTAGGGTGTTATGGTGTAAGGTTGTTACTAAGGTGTTCTGGGTGGTTGCCAAGGTGTTACTATAGTGTTTTGGGTGGTTACCAAGCAGTTACTAGGGTGTTATGGTGCAAGATTGTGATTAGGGTGTTCTGGATGGTTGCCAATGTGTTACTAGGGTCTTCTGAGTGATTCCCAGGCTGTTACAAGGATGTTGGTCAGGGATGTCACACACCCTGCTAAGAAAATCCTTAAAAAGGGTGGTTTGGTTTTAGCTGGTTTAAAATAAATTAGCTGGTTTAAACCTCCTGTCCTGACCAGATGAAAAGTGACCAAAACCCACTAAAACCAGCCCACAGACAAGTGAACCAGTTTAAGCTGGGTTCATTTCTTTTAAATTTATTTATGTATGTCTTTGTTGAAGACCTTGGCCTGTCAGATTAGAGGCATGTAACTGTTATATAATGTGTACAGTTGTATCAGTTAATAGGCAAGTCATAAAAAATATTTTTTGTGTTCACAATTATTTATGAAAACATATAATGGATGATTCTAGATGGTATCAGAAAGCATTATGGATACATTTACTGTGCATTAAATATGAAGTCTTCATAGAAAGTAACAGCTCAGAACCAGTTTCTGCAATGAGGAGATGGATGCAAGAACTGCACACATGCTATAGACGGCTATAGTGATATTCATGACATTTCTAATGGCTGTAAGCAGTGGTTTCTGGTGTGTCTGATGAGCATCAGTGTGGGCGATCATCCTCATCATCCTCATCATCCTCATCATCCTCATGATCCTCATGATCTACGAGCAGGAGCCAGTCACGCATCGTTCACGTCTGAGTATCTGAGAGGCTCCTGCGAGTGTGGATCGAGTTAGAGCTTAATGACTCTATTCATATCTGTCATGTTGACCGTAGAGTGAGTCTGCACACTTTCCAGGCCCTTTTTTGAAGAACATAATCTGGTTTCCTTCCTTCCTGTCCTCCTCCTTTCCCCGTTTCCTTCCTTCTCTTGATCCTCTGAAGCAGTGAAATGGGTGAAAGTTTGCGTCTGTGGCAGTACGGTCCGACCGTTTCACTGCGTGAGCTGAGATGAACAGGAGAGCGGATGATGGGACGCAGGAGGACGGGCTTTGTGTCAATCTCACAGACGCTTTCCAGTCCAAATTATCCAGCTCATTGTTTCCTCTGTCTAATTTTAGAGATTGATCTCATGTAAGTGTTAGTGGAATTCTTGAAATAATGAGTAGTTTGGTGAGCAATGGTTAAACTACCCTTCTGAAAACTTGAAAGGTATTTGACCCTCATTTATTATAAAATATCTGGTTCAAAAGCAGTGCAGATCTCAGTGGGTGTCACTGAATCAAATATAAACACACAATTATGCTAAATATGACCTGCAAAAATAATAACACCCTATTGTCTATTTTCTATAACTGACTTGAAAACATTGATTAAAAAGCAGCTACATACTACCGGTAAGACGTAAGAAGAAGACTTCTGGGAACAGTGAGTTGTTTTTGTACTCTGTGTTTGTTCCATCCAAATGAATCATTACAGTAAAATGATTCACACTTTAAACCAGCCTACGGTGGTGAACTGGTCTCACAGCCTGGTAAGTCTTGTCTGTTTTGTTGTTTTTATTGAGATCTTGGGCACTTGTCAGCTCATCAACTTAAATTTTAATAAAGTTAAATGTAGTTAAATCATATTTAAACCATCCTCAGCACCATCAAAGATAATCTTGAACTCGACCAAACTGGCTGTTAATGTTTTTAGTTCGTTGCTCCCCAGCACTGTCATAAACTATCTTTGATCTGAATGAAATGTGAGTGTTGATATGTTCTCTCATTGTTCGCACATTACAGTCGACGCTCTGCTGGATTTCACTGATCTACAAACCTGCATCCAAACCTCTCTGTTCAGTCCAGATGAAGAATCACTGCAGACCCTCTGTTTGAAATGAAATGCTTGGTTTGGTTGAGTTTTATGGCTAATTTAGCACGTTCTGTGTTTGTAACATTAACTCAAGTGTCACACAGAGTAAAGGTGCTTTACTGATATCAGCCGGTGCTTCCAGACCAAAAAACCAAACCATCAGACCAGATCAGACTGGGTTTAGGTGTAGGCTGGTTTAAGCAGGTTTTTTTTTCTTTTCTCTCTCCCAGCAGAGAATAGGTTATTTTTTGTTAAGTTGTATAACTTTGTCTGTTTATGTATATTTCCATACAAGATGGAATGTATGTAGTGTATACTAGCGAAAATGCTGCTGTTGTTTCTAGTTTTAATTACCCCCCCCCCCCAGTTTACACTACTGTTCAAAGTTTGGGTTGTTAATACTTTCTAGGGATGCACCGAATGCAGGATTCGGATTTGGCCGAATACTGGGCTTTTTGACGGGGTTCGGTTTCGGCCAAACCTTAGATTTTTTTTCCACCGAACCGAACCCTAGGCTTGCGCTACGCTGGTCGACGTCCCGCTGCTGTTGATTACGTGAAGGTGTTTACATGTGGACCGTTCGGATGTATTAGGCTGTGAGAATCTGAAAATGGAACTCGTAAGCAAAAAAAGTTTTGTTTGGCAGTACTTTCAACCAAAAGAAGGCGATTCAAGTCGAGCTACATGTTCAATTTGCAATTCCGATTTGTCTCGTGGTGGCAAGGACCCTAAGCAGTACATACATCGCCGCTGTTAAAACATTTGCGTCTAACACATCCAAAAGAATACGAGTTGTGCATGAAGGAATCTACAGACAGCAGCCAAAATGCAGCAACTTAAGGTGCGGCAGAGGAAGGACAGTCACAGCTAAAAACGTGCGCTAACCAGACGACCATTACTAGCTTTGCAGTTAAAATAAACTAAAATGAAAAATACACTGCTGTGGACATTGTTTACTTCATTAATGTGTTTTACTGTGTTAATGGAATAAGGATGCGAGTAGGATTCGGTATTCGGTTTCGGATCTTAAACAGTGGATTCGGTATTACAATCGGTTCTACTCACCAAAGCTGCATTTATTTGATCAAAAAGACAAATACTTTCTACTCACCAAGGCTGCATTTATTTGATCAAAAAGACAGTAAAATTGTGAAATATTATTATAGTTTAAATTAGCTGTTTTCTATGTGAATATTTGTTAAACTGTAATTTATTTCTGTGATGTGCAGCTGTATTTTCAGCATCATTACTCCAGTCTTCAGTGTCACATGATCTTCAGAAATCATTCTAATATGATGATTCTTTGATGAACAGAAAGTTAAAAAAACAGCATTTATTTGAAATAGAAATCTTTTGTAACATTATTCATGTTTACTGTCACTTTTGATCAATTTAATGCATCCTTAATAAATAAAAGTATTACTTCCTTTATAAACAGCAACAAAATATCTTACTGACTACCAACTTTTGAGTGAATTTGCATGAATCAGTGTGATTTGTCAGTATGTTTGGGTATTAACTTATGTGGTGTGTAGAGATAACAGTATGTTTTGTGCTCTCACACACACACACACACACACACACACACACACACACACACACACACACACACAACATAACACACACAAGAGTAAACTGACACACAGTCTCGTCGTATTGTCTTCATTACTGTAGTAGACTCGGGTCATCATGGCTCCTGCGATGCTCTGTGCTCTTTAGGGCTTGTTGACATTTCTCAGATATCTTTCCTACCACACACAACAAACATTTAAACGGCATTTATTCAGCGCTGCCCTTCACCTGTGTTGTGTCTCGAGACTCTGGCGCTTAAATTCACACTCCCAGGGAAATGGAGCAATTTTTTTTCATTTATATTTAAACATTTATATCCTTGGGTTTTTTTGCTCCCCTGTATTAAGTCTCATGAGCACACCTGAGTCCATTTCCATTTCTCAGTGTCTCTGTCTCAAATAAACGCTCTGGATATCTCTCTGAAGGGACCATTAACATCACACTGGTGAAACAACAGCCAGTAAATGTGTTGAACTCAGAGTAATTAGTTGTGTGGGTGTCTGAATGTTTCTGTCACTAATGTTCTCCTGTAGGGCTTCACTCGCTCATTAGTTCATGCATGGTTCTGTTCAGTTATTTATTAATTCACTCCCTACTGAAATAAAACAGGCTGTGTAAACTGGCGATCTGAGGAGGTTATGAATAGGGCTCTGTGCAGAAAACAACAACAGAATCATGAAATTCAATTAAATGGAATTTACTGTATAAATCTGAATGTCATGGTATTTGGCAAATTTTCAATGAATCAATCAGAAGTAGAGCTGTACACTTAATCGAAAGGCAGTATACATAGTGCACATACTGAAACATGTGTGACGCTCTCCTGAGGACATGAACACATGAACTTCATCTCCAGAGCTGCTCCGAGAGTCACAAAACTACCGTCAAACACACACTAAACTCACAGATCTTCAACAGTAACCCACAAAATAAAAAACCTCAGTTTAACTTTTATAATGACTAATTATGACAAATATATTACTATTGTATAGTAGAATATAAAGTACCGTGTTTATTTTTTTTAAGAAACATGACAATTTTTCTTTTAATCTGTTTTAATTTAAAATGTAAATGTCTGTTGTGCAGCACTTTGTTTGCCAAAAATGAAAGGAAGTGTTCGCATTTCAATAACATTTTAAATGATTAAGTTAATCTCATTTTTGCATTCATTTGATTACCACTGTTTTTAATAATAATTTTGTATGAAATTATAAAAAAACAAAATCCAGAAGAATTAAAACGGACAATAGAGTTTCTGAAAGAACACTTTTCATAATATTATAACTTATTAAATTGTTAAAGTTGATTAGACATCCTTTTTAATTATTAATTATTAACATTTAATTAATCCATTAAAAAATCAATCACAAACAAAAACAAAAAAAAAAAATAATAAATCCTAAAAAAAAAAAAAAAAAAAAATTTGGGAAAAAAATTTAAAAAAAAATTAAAATTGGTAAAAAAAAAAAAAAAAAAAAACCAAAAAAGACATTTCAAACAGATTTCATTGGGCCTCAATTACATTGAGAACATTTTATGCAACAAAAATGTTATGCAAGGCCACATTCTTGCTGGTTTACATCAGTACAGAAAATACAACCCTACTGGCCTTTGTTAAGTGTGTGTGTGTGTGTGTGTGTGTGTGTGTGTGTCTCCAGTTGTCCTGCGCTGTATACACAGGCCCTTATCAGTCAGTAATGGTCAGTGTAATCGGCCCTGCTGGACTCTCTCTGGGTCACTGTGATGCCTGATGAATGAAGGACTATTGCACTTCTACAGCAGTTTTAGTGCAGTTTGAAAGCAGCAGGACTCTTACCGCTCATGCTCGGGGTTAAGAAGATGAACAGTCATGAATAACATCTCAGAGAGCCGTGCTGTTATTTAGACCGAGCACAGCATCATACATTTTACATTTATTCATTTAGCAAATGCTTTTATCCAAAGTGACTTACAAATGAGGAACATTGCAAGCAATTTATCTCAAGTCAACAATATTTGCAGTACATGATGCCAAGTTTCAAGAGTAGGCTAGATTACTTAGATGCACAAGCTGGAGGAGAATTCAAATGCAGAAAAGAAGAGAAAGGGCGGTGAAGCCCCAGCACTGCAGTCTTTCTAATCAAACACTCCTGATTCAGCTCCTCAGAACTTAAGATCTGAGAGTGATGTGTCTGACACACGACTCATTCAGGATGGCTACTGTTGGACATCATTTTTTTAAAACATGTTTTTTATTTTTTATTTATTCTTAAATCCATTTTATTTATTTTTATGCTTGTTTCATGCTTTTTGTTTTATGGTTTGTTTTTGTTTTTAATTGTTTTGTGCTTTTTGGTTTTGTTTTGGTTTGCGTTTTCTTGTGCTTTTTTTAACTTGGCCTTTATGTTTGTGTTTTTAGTTTGTTATATGTTGTGCTTTTTTGTATTTGTATTTGTTATGTTTTTTTTTTAGTTTTATGCTTTTTGTGTCTTGATGTCATATTATGTTTAAAAAAAATCAAGAATGAAAAATATAAGTAAATATTCTATATGGCAGAATGTAAAATATAAGTAGCCATGTAAAATAAAAAAATATTCTATATGGCATTCATTACAAACAACATTTATTTTAAACGCCAAGCCTAAACAAATTTATTTGAATCGAAACTAATGTTGGGCTCGTGCATCTCTAATCGGCCCAAAGTTTCCATATTTCCGATGCAACATTTGGATGCTAAACTCATTATGTAAAGAAGCCTTTGTACTTCAGTAAATCAGCGCCGTTTACATGTGGAGAGATGCGTTTGGAATAACGAATAGACCGGTGATGACACAGCCTTTATATTGTACAACAGATAAATTAAATTAAGCAGAATAATTCAATTTAAGTTCAAGTTTATTTGTATAGTGCATTTTACGATACAAATCATTGCAAAGCAACTTTACAGAAAATTAAGTTTCTACAATATTTAGTAGTAGCTTATCAGTGATGACTGTCAGTTTATGTGCATACAGCAGAAATGTACAGAGAAATCAATTAAATACGTAAACAAACAGACGATGAACACTATTAACAGCAATTATTATATGATGCAATCACACATATACCAAAATTTAGTAGTTCTGAATGTTGTTTCAGGGTTGGTATCATCTTTTCTCAGGTCTAACTTTTTATATGTTTGTTTGACTGTGTTTTATTTCAATAATGAACAGGCTGTGATGTCAGAACTGATGTGTTGTGTGAGCAAAAAAACAGCGCGATCACTTGAACAGCCTCATACTCTGTCATTTATACTCATACAGATAAGAGTAGGACATCATTCAAAAATAATTTTTGTATTTTTTATTTGTCTAAATTCAAAATGACTGCAAAATCCCTTTGAAAAATAAAGAAAACAACAGAAAGCGCTGCTTTTAGTCTCCTTGAACATCTTTCTGGTGATTTATTTGAACCGCTGGTGTACACAGAAGAAAGAAGAAAAAAGTATTGAAGGTATTGATGGCTTCGCTAATATTGTTCTGTGACGGAGAGACAAAGGCGGCCTTGATTAAATATTGATGGTGCTATTAATGTGGTCTGTGCCGCACATATCTAATGGGATGAGTGCTGCATGATTTGACTGTGGTGGGTCGTCCAGATCCACGATGGGCTGCGTCTGTGTAATTGACGGAGCGTATCGATTTTCAGCTTTATGTGATTTACGGGATGGTTTTGGTCTGGAGTCGGAGGGTTGGGTCAGCTGTCCGAGATAAAATGTCTCCATAAGGCTTCTGAATAGAATCTGGAAATGTCAGCGAGCGTTGTTAGTAAATCTGTACTGAGAAAAGCACAGAAGTACAGTCTCTCGCTCTCTGTCATGGAGTGTGATTTCAGTGTAGTGATTAAACACGGCTGGTTCTGACCCCGGTGCATCTCCAAGAGGATTTCTGCCAGTCTGGTCTGGTCTGGTTTTAATTTAAACCACAGAAGACCTCTCCAGCATCAGCGCTCACTGATAACTGCTTTAAAAATAGAAACTCTATTGATTTATTGCCCCGGTTGTATTTGTACTTATCTCCTGCTCTCAGGCTGTGAGGAGAGAAACACTCCTGATTTGTATGTATTTATTTGTCGAAGGAAAGAATGGCAAACTGAAGAGATTGCTTGGTTTTTGTTTGTCTTTGAGAGAATATTCAAGGGCATTAAAGTAATCATGAATTCTCTCACATACCAGGCCTGAACACAATCCTGTTCTCATGCATCGCTGCTTTGCTCAATGTGTCAGACATCTCATCTTTTCTCACATTCATACATTTTATAATAGGCTTTAATACTCTACACGACAAAACAAGATGCTTTTTTTCATTTACTTTCTTTTTCTTTCTTTCTTTCTTTCTTTCTTTCTTTCTTTCTTTGTTCGTTTGTTCTTACGTTGGTTCCTTCTTTCTTCCTTCCTTCCTTCATTCATTCTTCCTTCCTTCCTTCCTTTCTTTCTTTCTTTCTTTCTTCGTTCGTTCGTTGTTCGTAGTTTGTTCCTTCTTTCGTTCTTTCATTCTTTCTTTCTTTCTTTCGTTCGTTTGTTCGTACGTTTGTTCCTTCTTTCGTTCTTTCTTTCTTTCTTTCTTTCTTTCTTTCTTTCTTTCTTTCTTTCGTTCGTTTGTTCGTACGTTTGTTCCTTCTTTCTTTCTTTCTTTCTTTCGTTCGTTTGTTCGTACGTTTGTTCCTTCTTTCGTTCTTTCATTCTTTCTTTCTTTCTTTCGTTCGTTTGTTCGTACGTTTGTTCCTTCTTTCGTTCTTTCTTTCTTTCTTTATTTCTTTCTTTCTTTCGTTCGTTTGTTCGTACGTTTGTTCCTTCTTTCTTTCTTTCTTTCTTTCTTTCGTTCTTTCATTCTTTCTTTCTTTCATTCTTTCTTTCTTTCTTTCTTTCTTTCTTTCTTTCTTTCTTTCTTTCTTTCGACAGTTTTTTTTGGAACTATCAATTTACCCAAATTACCCACTAAACTGTTAAACTTTTACTATAAAAATAACACAATCCAGAAGATAGATAGATAGATAGATAGATAGATAGATGGATGGATGGATGGATGGATGGATGGATGGATGGATAGATAGATAGATAGATAGGTAAACATGAACCTGTTCTGTTAATCACAGAGATGTTTAAGATTTTCCATCTCAGCTGCTAAGAGTCACTTCTGCTGTTTGAACTCCTACAGCCTGGAGTGTGTCACTCGTACACTCGTGTGTGTGTGTGTGTGTGTGTGTGTGTGTGCGTGTGTGTGTGCGCTGAGGTTTGTCAGTGTGTATTCGGTCGGTTCCTGTAAGAGAGACTGACAGTTTCCAGCTGCACATTCACACAGGTTTCAGGAGCGTTGGGGAAACAGAAGCATTCACTCGGCTCTTCACTCAAGAGCTCTGCTGCTTCATCTCATTAAACTCAAATGAACTTTTACGGCTGTCGCTTACAAAGTCTCCTCGTCTGCAGCATTCAAACCTTCAGCGGCTCCTCGATGAAGACCAGAGGCTCCTTGTTCATAATTGAGAGTCGTGCAGGGGAAATGTAATTATATTACAGTAAGATTGATCAGCTCTGGAGTAACGCTCACCTGAGAGCGTCGTTTGTCATTGGGGTTATTAATAACGGCCTGACGAAGCAGCGCTGACAGATATTGGAAGGCACAATCTTTAGATTTAAGAGAATTACTTTAGATGAGATGCGTGTGGTTCAGTCTGCTCTCAAGGTTCCTGCTTCTTCTTTATGTGTAATGTTTAGCTGAACATGTGCTTGTGATTTATATGCATTTAGACAACATTATAAACACTATAAACATGGGTCGCTCCACAACAAAATATTTAAATTTAACTGTATTCATGAAACAATCAGAACAGTGGCATTCATTATAAACAACACTTATTCCAAACCTAAATTAATTTAAAGCAAAGCTGTATCTACTGAAACTAAATAATAACATTTGAAATATAAATTATTTAACCAGTATCACTCAATTCCGTGTGTGTGTGTGTGTGTGTGTGTGTGTGTGTGTTTTATCTATAAATGTATTTATTATTTTTTAAAACGACTTCCATCTAAAAATGTAACAATGTGAATCAGAAAACAAATGCTGCATCATATTACATCATTGTTGCATAACATATAATTAAAATTTGCATTTTTAAGGCCATTTTCAAACAGTTTGAGCAGATTTTTGTAACACAGTTTAATAAATATATGTAAGCATTTACACTCATTTTTGTTGTTTGTTTGTTTGTAGGATTTACTCTGAAACTATTTTCAATTAAAAATTGCTAATAAATTTCATACAGTTACAAAGAAAGGGCAAGTGACACATTGAATCAAACGTGAAATTTTGAAGCAGAAGTACTGAAATAGTATTTTTTTTATTAACATAATCCAATAATATTTTTATTCACAACTTTAGCAAATCATTTTCACAGTGTTCCTGTTTCAGAGGCTCCTGTGTGACTGTGAAGTGGTTTGAAATTGTGTTGAGTTTGCTGGCCTGCGGCGATCGTGTCGTCAGACGTCTGCTTCATCGGCAGGAACAGGAACTCCATCAACACTTCCCAGGGGACTTTGGCGGCAGCACACGGGTCACCAAGATGGGGTCACTATGGGATTGCAATTTCCTGCCGTGTTGCATTGTGGGTGCTCTGCTTTTCCATCTTCCATGCACTATCAAATAGCACACCAACACCAACCCGTACCCATATTCAATTTAAATCCAACACAAAAACATAACCAAACACGAAGCACGAAGTTTCATGTTTCATCCTTAAAACTACAATGGCCTCTCTCTGACAGAGCTGTGACACGGGCTGTTCTGGGAACAGCTGCTCCGCTCTGAACAGATTGAGGCCTTGTGTGAACACCCGTCTCTGATCAGTCACCTCCACCCACACGCCTGGCCCGAGTCTGACCAGCCTTTGGCTCAAACCCAGTGCTCAGACGGGACAGCTTAGAGCTGGGCATCATAGAAAATACACTGCCACTCCAAATCTGGAATAATTAAGATTTATTCAAGTTTTTAAAAGAAGTCTCTTCTGCTCACAAAGTCTGCATTTATTTGATCAAAAATGCAGTAAAAACCGTGAAATATTATTACATTTCAAATAACTGTTTTCTATTTGAATGCAGATAAAAATGTAATTTATTCTGTGCCAGTCGTTAAATTTTTAGCATCATTACTCCAGTCTTCAGTGTCACATCATTACACACATCTTCAGAAATCATTAAAATATGCTGATTTGTTACTCAAGAAACATTTCTGATTATTATAAATGTTGAACACAGTTGTGCTGCTGTGCGATATTTTTTGTGATACATTTTATTTTTTTCAGGATTCTGAAAAATTTTGAATAGTGGTGTATCACAGTTTCTGCAAAACATATAAATTAATTAATATGAACAATATTTGATTATTCCAAACATTCAATGCTATTTGATATATATATATTTGGATATTTATGCATTTTAAGAATGCAGCCTTAAACCTTAGACATCATTCCACTATTCACAGTGTTGTTTCATTTATATCACCAGCAAAATATTCTATATTCCACCAGCCCTCAGTCAAATGCATTCAAAGCTACTGTGAAACTGACTTACTCAGATGGATGTTTGACAGAATATGGTGTGTCCCTCAGTGTTCTGTTTTTTAGGAAACTGGTAATTTAAGTCCCCCTATGGTCTTATGAGCCAATTACATTGTATTGTCTCTCCAAAAGTATTTTCCTCCTTCATCAGAGGCAGCATTGTGTCATAACGTGTGTGCAGGATCTGTATAACAGTTCGCAGGAGAGCCGCCTGAGATTTGCGGGTACAGGACCACTGTTCTTGAAGTAGCGTTAAAGTTGAGGTTTGTTTGGTTGTATAGTGGTTAGTTGTAGTCCTGGCTATGCTACAGTACTCGTGTGTGTGGGTGTGTGTGTGTGTGTGTGTGTGTGTGTGTGTGTGTGGTGTGTGTGGTGTGTGTGGCTCATTGCATGCCTGTTCAATTGTGAACTTGAGCAGAGTGGACTGAAAAAGGGAGACGGAGTGCAGAGAGCATTGACGTCTGCTTTATTGTATTGAGCAGGTGGTGGTAAAAGCCCCTCGTCTAATGCGATTACATGAGAGAGAGAGAAGGAGAGGGAACGAGAGAGAGGGAATGGGTAGATGGATGAGCCTCCTCTTTTATTTGCTTTTGGAAATGCTATTACTGCATCCGTCCTGGAAGAGGCCTGACTCTGAGCCAGGTCTGCCTCATAAAGGCAGGGGAGTGGCGGGATGAAGTAATTGCCCCTTCCCTCCAGAGCTGGCCTCTTCATCAATGTCATGCTTCAAATTAATCTGTATACACCCAATGACATGACAAAACAAAGACAACGCAATGACAAACCTTATTGTGTGTTTGTATGTGTTTATGGAAATGTATGTTAACATGCATTTCATCGGTTATTTCCTACGATATCTTGATGTGGTTTTAAGCCTTATGATGACATTGTCAATTGTTTCCTCTTTTTGCATTATAAAATTCAAAGTGCTCAGGTCAGAAATGATTAGGGCCTTTCGCACCGCTTTAGTTTTTCCAGAACTAAATGTACAGTACTAAAGTACTGGGAGCAAACTGTTTCCCAGTACCATTTAAAGGGTTGCATTCGCACCGACAGTGTGTACTAGGAAGTGACGTTTGTTAGGTCTCGCGGGTTTCACAATAATGGACATGGAATGTCGATGTATATACTTAAAGTGATTGAAAGAAACGGAAAGGAGGACGAAGAATCTCCAACGTAAACTTGCAGTGTACAGGTGCCTGCACCTCAGCGTCCGTATATTTATTGCTGTTCGTATATTTATTGCAAACTTGCGAAATATGTTTACAGTATGTTTACACTGTGTTTTAAATCATGACAGGTGAGGGCGTTTTCGAACACGTCTGACCAATCCATGTCTGTTTATGTCATGGGTAGTACCAGTTGTGTTGGTTAGACCCTGCTCCAGAGTAGGAGCTAATTTGGCTCTCGAAAAAGGCAGTACGGTACTAAAATCGCACCCAGTTCCGGCGGTGCAAAAACGCCAAAAAGTGGGTAGTTCCACAATTAGTTATGGTACTATGAAAAGGTTCCTGCGGTGCAAAACGCCCTATTGTCCCAATGATTGGGACAATCTGATACTTTTACATTAGTGATTGCAAGGAGTATTTTAAGGCACAAGTGATTTATTGTATTTTTTTTAGTTGTTGTTGTTTTTTTTAGTTGTTGTAATACAATTTTCAGTAAAAAAGTTTAATTAACAATGTTTAATTTAAGGTTTCATTTGATAATAATAATTCATGGTTAAATGAAAAGGGTTCATGTGCTATAAATACACCAACTAAATTATTTTATTTTATTATTTTTTATTTTATTTTGATTCATTTTGCTCACTAGGCTGTCTTTACATTTTGTAACTGACTTGAGGGGGAATCTGTATAACTGTTGTCATAGTACTAGTGCCTATAAAGGGGCTTTATAGAAATCTCTAGGG
This sequence comes from Cyprinus carpio, assembly GCF_018340385.1. Classification (NCBI taxonomy): domain Eukaryota; kingdom Metazoa; phylum Chordata; class Actinopteri; order Cypriniformes; family Cyprinidae; genus Cyprinus; species Cyprinus carpio. The sequence continues at coordinate 3,556,085 of NC_056589.1, read as the reverse complement.
ACTATCTGTATTGGAGCTCTAACCGCTGAATGGCTGTATATAAGCACTAAAGACCTGTCATGAACTGTCCCAGGTGGGCCGTTCCCCTGTGTTGGCATTTTGCTTAAGGTAGAGTCATTAGAATTACAATGATCCCTCATCCTGAGTCAGCACTGCTCCCAAGAGACATTGTAAATAATTAAAATAACAAAGCCAACATAGAGAGAAGGACATAAGCACCTTGCTGATATTTGATTTAGTTGATACTGGGCTAGGACGGTAGGATTTTATGTGTTTTATTTTATGTATTTACCTGAAGCAGAGTTACAGTCAGTAGAGCTAATGGCATGTAATTACTGCAGTAAGAGCTTAAGTGTGTGAATGTATGTCTAGATATGTATATTTAATAATATAGGTTGTTGCTTTAATGTTATCATGGGCACTTCAAAATACAGTGAATAATTCTAGATACTTTTTCTCAGTTGGTTAGATTTTTTGAATACACATTATCTTCTTTGCCATCAGTTTGTTAAAATACATTTTTTAAAACATTGGTTGAAATCAGAAAATGTTCTCATTTAATATAATTTTGAATGTTTGTCTGTTACTTGATAAATTTTTATTGTGCATTGTTTCATCGCATTTAAGGTTGTTTGTTTTTACATCCAGCGTTTTTTTTTTTTTTTTGTAATTCAGTATCATAAAAATACTGTATACTGTACATTGATTAAAGTGTCAGAAATTCTTGTGATCTGAAAATGTGCTTGTATAGAGGGTATCAGAGCATTTCCTATGAAATGATCACTCTCTTGGCTGGCCACAAACTTACTTTGCATATTCAGAAACCACACAGTTAGTCCCATCATAGGCCAGGAGAGACTGTGTAAGGGACATTTTCATTTATTAGAAAGGGAGTAATTATGCAGAGGTGCTGTTGGCAATCAACAGCGATATCTTAGAGGATGGAAACTGTTCCCTCTGGCATTGTAATTGCCTCTTATTTCCACCTCATTGGGTGTGTCATGTACAAAATGATGTCCTGTCATTTTGTCTCTTTGTCTTGGGTTGCTGTTTATTAAGTTGATGGCAAACTTTAACCCAGTTAACCTGTTCAGTATACAACAGTTCAGTACACAAGCAGTGGAAACAAGATTCTCATCTTCCTGACTATGGTGTACCTCAGGGCTCTGTACTAGGCCCGTTCATCAATTTTAAATACATGGCTGTTGAATGCTGAAAGAGGCATTTGCATAGATATTTAGATCTTTAAGCCACCAATATTTAATTTCAGTAACCTTGAGATAGGACTGTGGCAATTTGCCCCCTAGTGGCAGATCTGATTACTTTATGAAGCCACATTTTCGTCTATACAGACATTTGGTGGTTTTGTTTGTATTCTCCAGTAATGGATAGCAAGAGCATTTACTCTTTCTGTATTGACCATAGTGGGATGAATAAATAATGAATGAATAGTGAACCATATAGGACAAATGACCTGCTAATACTTTTGGAGGGAACATATGGTTTCAAATTATTGATGATTTTACTCATGACTGTCAATTTTACAAAATATAATGTAATTAAAATAAAGTTAGAGAAAAGTATTGACAATTTTCACCTTGTGTACATACATAGATTTAATTGGAATACATCATGTGTTGTCAGATACGGTGAGTCAAACAAGTCATGTTGAACATTCCAATTGGATCTCCTGTATCTGGTGGCCAAACATTATTGAGTTTCCTTGCACGTTAGATATGACACAACCAAGCTTTTTTTATTAGTATGCAGCCTGGTATCGTTATTTCTGTTGAGCTCCTGCCTTCTCTTAAATCTGACATTATCTCCATAGGCTCAGGAGGCCGTTGTATGGAGGCTCGCAATGCATCTCTGAGACACCCAATGCAAGATTGCAGTTTCGTAGTGAGTAATTGGGACTCAGTGGGATGTGGGCACTCCTCTGTGAAGTCATGTCAGATTTGTTCCAGAACTCCTGTTCGCTAACCAGCCTGTCTGATCCATTTTTTTCAGTCCAGTCTGCTGTCATTTATTCATAACTAAATTCATACTCTGTGTGCCCACTGGAGTTTTGTCCTGTCTTTTGTTCTGTGTTTCTAGCCAAACCCTTCTCTCTCCCCAGAGACAATGTTGTCCTATATTTGCATCGGCAGTCTTCCACTCATCCAGGTCCAGTTTAAAAGCACACTTAAAAGACCCTGAATACAGATGGATGTTCTGTTTGCACTCTGTTTATCTGCTGTTTTTCAGTGCAGGAACACATCAGGGTTAGGTGAACTTAAAATGGCTTAATGTTGATTACAACAAAAATTCATTTGACTCGTTCTTTAAACAAAAAACAAAAAAAAAATATATAAAAACACTTAAAAAAAAAAAAAAAAACAGAGCATCGATGTGACTGGCAGGCACTTACAGTGGAAATGAATGGAGCCATTTTTTTAGAGGGTCTAAAGGTGGAAATATGATGCTTAGATTAGAAATATATAAAAACACTTGCATGATTTCTATTGTTAACGCTTACATATTACTTGAGCTGTAAAGTTGTATAAATAATTGTCTTTGCGGCATTAAAGAGTTTACATTTTTATGTTGTCATGTAAACTGGATCTAATTTTTAAAACAAGAGGTTAGTAATGTTACATCACATTAAAGGGGTCATGAAATGAGAAACCAAATTTGCCTTGATCTTTTGGAATATAAGAGGTCTTTGTACCATTAAAACGTCCTGCAAGTTTCATAGATTAAGACGTCCTCCCCATTATAAACGAGCCATTTATTTAACCAAGCTCTAAATACAGCTCGTTCTGGATCCATTGTAAGAAGTGACGTCACGGTGCGAAGTGACGTTCCAACCATTTGCATATGACCGCCTCCAGCACAAGACAACTACGCTCATTTCGTATCGTTGTCACGCCGCGCGCCTCACAAGTGTTCAGTCGACGGACAGTGAGTGGGTCTGTGTACAGGAAAATTACAATGCAACGCAGATGTGCTCAAACATATAAGGTTTTATTCATTGCAAGAGCCATCACTTCGAATGCATCACCCGCTACTAAACAGTTACGCTCAATCCACAAATGTTCTGGCTGGGGGTGTTAATAATTGATCCATAGGCACTGTCGTTAGCCAATCATAACAGTGAGCGTTAACACTGAACTCTTAAAGGGGAAACAACCCAAAAACAGACTGTTGGAATCAAAGGATGAGAAACAGGGTGGGAAAATGTCATAATTCACTACATTTTAAAAGTTTTTTTTTTTTAAAAACTGTAGTAATACTATAATTGCACCTAGGGGACCATAATAATAAAATAAAAAAACCCATGTCATGACACCTTTAATGTCTGGGATGTGCAATATGTATCATCTATGATGATATCTTAATTGCTGTCAATTGATTCAATAATCCATTCATTAAGACTGTCACTTGCTTCGCTTTTGAATAAGTCAGCTGTTTTGAATGAATCTGATGAGTAAATGATTCAATGACTCAGTTACCAAGACATGTACTTGCCACCACCTGCTGGAGGTGTTAGTTTCATATTTTAAGTATCATTTGAATTTATTTAAATTTAATCTAAATCTAAATGCCAAAATTGCCTATTTTTTCTTAAGAGTTCCGATTTAAATTCGATTCTATTCAACACAATGCAATTTGATGCAATGGAAAAAATATGATCACTTCTAATGCCTCGAGGTCTGTTTCATTAAACACATGTTTATCCAATAAGCCAGGCTTATTTCAGTTAGTCTGACTCATTTTCAGATGATTTGGTTCGATAAAGCAAATTTAACATGGGCCTAGATCATATTCTGATCTAGCTCTGACTTCCTCATATACTATTATTTTACTTATTATATTTAATTTATAATATAATATAATTAAATTAATATAATATAATATAATTATTTTTGTATAAATAAATCGTTTTTTACCATTGCAGATATGTTAGAAACGATGCCTTGCTATTACAAATGCCAACTAGTAGCCAATGCACATGTGGTTACACGTCATCATGGGAAGAGTCACCAATTCACACTGGTGCATCGACATAAGTTAATGATGCAATGCATGGGTGCGAATTGGTGACTCTTCCCATCCCTAATGTGTATAATGTTGTTTTTTCCCCCATGTCTTATGCTGTAAAATATCTAACACAGGAGTGTGTTTTTGCCACCTTGAACTGTTAGATGTATGAGTAGCTCTGGAGGGCCCGTGAGCTCTATTACACTGGTGTTGAAACCCTGGACAGCATCACATCTGGAGTGTGTGTGTTAAAGATAGAGAGGCCTCTCACGTACAGTATCTTGTTGGAGGAGTCCACATTGCTGGCTGTGCTCAGTATTTTGTGTCCATTGTTCCCTTTCTCTCCTCCTCTGCCTTTACCTTCCTTCAGTCTGGTTATTACATAAGCTCCGCAGCTCTTTCGGCTGGCTCGAGGGAGGATAATTGAAAAGAGGAGCCGGGGATGAAAGCTCGCTATTCTATTTGGGTCTCTCAGTTCTGTGAAATAACGTGGGGAAAATGAAATGTACTGAGGATCTGGAGCAGCAGAAAATAGGCCAGGCTCTTAAAACTGTGTCAGGGAGTTTGACATACCTGCCATGACATGGGAGCGCAGAGACGTTGGTTATCGTCTTTCTTTAATAAAGATGCATGACGACATCTGGCAGTCTGCAGTAAATGACGCCCTGGTGCCTGAGAAGGAAGGGTGAACTTTCACTGACTTTTTGAGAAGCAAGTGAAAGTATGAAGAGCAGCTTAATGCATCTGTGTGTGTACCGATTTCTGAAAAAAGTCTTTTCTCTGTTTTCAAGGGTTTCTAGTCCAGTTTAACCACTTTAATAGAGCTCTCGCCAAGAAGTGACTAACAGATCATTTAAAATTCATCTTGATTTAGAAGTGGCTTAAAGTTACTAAAGGCGGTGTCCGAGTGGGATATACATATAGTCTATTAGGGTTGCTCGATTATGGCAAAAATCATAATCACGATTACTTTGGTCAATATTGTAATATTATTTAACACGATTATGAGGGGGCCATATGACCAAAACTTTATATGAGTGATTTATTTAAAGAAATTGATACATATAAAATATATATTTTCTGTAAATAAGGTTGCTATGACATCTACATTGTAGAGACCAGGGGAATTTCAAAGAAACAAACAAAAAGTCCTTAAAATTATTGAAAATAATTAAACTGTCTGTAATAAAAAAAGCAAAAGACAAATTCAATAGAATAAAAAGATACAAATGAAACAGACTGTTCTTTAAAGTCTCAAGCAGTTTACAGACTACTACAGAAATTAATAATCAAATGTAAAATAAAACAGCAGTCTTCACTGTGAGAATTAAACTTTTTTGTTTCTTAAAGCTACAAAAATCCTTCACTCAAGAGCATTGTGTGATTTTGAATTTGTCATTTGTTGTTTGATTAAAAAGCACAGTCACAGCCGGAAAATAGCCCGCTGTCACTTTAAGAGCTGCACATTACTGCTACAAGGGTATTTTCATTCTCAACTATTTACGTTAATTTATTACATGACCGACGAAGGTATACATGAATAATCACTAAGCGCAGCATTTTGACAACATTTTTGTGTGCATTTGATCGTTTAGACGCGCACCTTGAGCTAAAAGATGACTTTACATGTCCATGTTCTATTCCGTCTCTGAGCGCATATCTCTTCTTGAGGAGCAGCACAAGTTCTCTTTCACGCTTTTAAAAACATAAATAAATATACTTCGAAAAATCAAGCACGTCCCATTTTGCAAATATCATGTTTACATGATTTTACTGATTTGCATGGAAAATTTGACTTTCATGGAGGAACGAAAGCACAGTGCTGCAAAAGGGGGTGGAATGGGGCGCAATAATAATTTTATCCTGATTATTGTATTTTCATAATCGTTGGAGGCCAAAATCGAAACTGTTATTTCGATTAATTGCACAGCACTATAGCCTATTTATTTTCCCCATGTTGCCCATTCAAACGAATTTATTGACCAGTTGTGTGATATCCAGCATTAACAGGTTGATCAGCCAGTGCTAATGCTTTTCTGTCTGTACTTCATTGTTCATTAACTGAGATACTGACTCCCTCACTGAGCCACAAATTATAATTGGTTTATTTTAGATTCAAAAATACTCTTTTTTTTTTTTTATCAAAAAGATTCACATTTCTGGGTTTTCAGGAGCATAAGTTGTAATAGTATGGTAATCTTCCAGTAGAAAAATGTCATCGTTGTCTGTGAAAAGTGCATATGCAATCAGGATCAAATGGGAACTAAACTGCTTCTGAACAACCATCTTTACCAAGCAATTCTGTCATTTGTCATCTAAATCCATTTGGCTCATAAATGTTTAATTGACCTTTTAGTTGACAAATGACAAAATGGCTCAAAGACTGGAGTCTTTCTGCCTTTGAAATGATTCTTGTTACTTCAGGAAAAATGAGAGCTTTATGCACCATTTCATATCATGTTCCACAGTAATTGATTTGTTTTATTTTTGTACTGTTGATTCTTTTCTCATCCACTCTTTTTATTTTTTGTTGAGCTGGTGTTTGCCTTGGAAAAAAAAAACACATTGGTAGAAAAGTGTTTTTGTATCTTATCCACTCGTGTGACTCTGAACACACGACGCTGCAAGTTTAACGGAGCGACTCGTACCTTCATCGGTGAGATTAAGGTCAGGACAAACATAAGCTCTATTTTGTAGACTGCCACTGTTTTTCTGATAACGGCAGAAAGAGGTGGTGTATTACAGTGATAAGACAAAGAGACTGGTCTGGACTCATGTACAGAATAAACCCTATGAACCGGCACCCAATCTCTTTCTGATTCCAAAACTTCCATTTGAATTATACCTTGTGTGTTTTTCCCCTCCTGCCTCCATCTATTGTAAGTCTCCTATCTTTCCCGGCACACTGATGTGAGCTAATGGGATGCTGAGAATCCTGGCAGTGCTGTCTAACATCAGCTGATGGCTATCGGTGTCCTCAGACACTTGTCAAGTGGAGCAGCTTCACTCCTGAATCTCCGTCTATGAGAATTCAGTTTCCAAGCAGGTCAGTGAGCCTTACGAGAATCCAATCAAATTGCTGCAATTTATTTATTCAGGAAACGCAGGGCTTAAGAGGTTAAGAGGGAGGGAAGGGCTGAGTCAAGCAGCCAGTTGCCTATTAATTATCTTTGATCGTCTCTTGATGTATAATTTATAACTCTGAACCCTGAACAGAACAAGGCAACTTCATGTGCAAAAAGACACACTTAACTGAACAAAAGACCTGTTGGCTGCAGGTTAAACTGTTAAACTATTTACAAAGATAAAACATCACGTTTATGAGTTCAGGTACACTTAAAAAAAGAAACTGATGTAAAAACAATTGACTCAGAAATTGCTTGTAAATTTCACAAATAATGATGAAATCGGCAAGCAACACTAAGCATGCAAATCGGAAGGATGAAAACTGAAATAGTATTTTCTTGTAAAATGAACTTCATTAATCTTTGTTTTAACTTAGAAAATTATATATATACTATAAGGTATGAAACTAGAAAATATGTGTGTGTGTGTGTGTGTGTGTGTGTGTGTGTATAAACAAGTGACCTGGCTGAAACTGGTACAGCACACTTTAACTGTAAGGTATGAAACTAGACAAGAAAAGATCTGAATCTTCACTCAGAATGCTAAGCTGTCTCATCTGTTAACGGCAACAAAGTCTTTATCAAGACACCTTGGCAAAAAGACGTCAAGCAGTGAAAACAAACACAGAAATCCTCAGTCAAAGCCTAAAAACAACATGTTTAGGAGGTGAAAATGCTGGCAATGTCAGATATGCTGCAGAAACGGTGTAGTGCATCCAAAACTGAACTTACAAAGAGAATTAGTCACCTACTTTTGCTGAAAGACATGAAGACCCTGCTTGAAAAACAAGCCTAAAGTGGTTCGCTTTCCAAACCTAGTTAAGCTGGGTAGGCTAGTCTATTTTCTATTTTGAAGGCTTAAGAGGGGTTTTGGGCATTTGGACCATTAACACCAGGTAAGACCAGCAAAGCACCTTAGTTTAAGAACTTTTTCAGGATAGGAAGCACTTGTCTAATATGTGACAAAAAATTCAGATCAAACTATGAACTTTTAATTATTACATAGCATGTGATGCAAATGTGTGCCCATCTTCCCATTCATCATAAGGACCTAATGGAGTTCGGTTGGCTCTTGACAGTGTTTGAGGTCACTGTCATTGCTGTCGGCGTCTTCATGAATCCCCCTCTAGACCGAGGTCAATTAAAACTACAATTAGGCCACATGACTGAGAACAGAGGAAATGAAACTCCACACGACCGTGACCTCTTTAGGATTTAATGAGGATACATAGGCACACATATCCATACATGAAAATTAATCCAGTCAAGTGGCATTTAAATTAAAGTGGCATTTAATTAACATGCGAGGAATTGCATTTCTGAGGCAACTCATTTTGACACAAGCTTCACATTAAAATAACATATTAGATGCTTAAGGCTGTTTTCGAAATTGGTTCAATTACTCTGTCTGAACTAGAGTTTGATTCCATCCTCTTCTCCTGCATTATCAGCTCTCTCTTCACAATATTCACAGTATTCTCAATATTTGCTCAGACACGTATAAAGACGTTTATAATGTTACAAAATTTCTATGTATCTCTATAAATATTTCTATAAAGAAATGCTTTTCTTTTGAACTTCTGTGAATCCTGAAAAATAAAATGTCAAGGTTTCCACACAAATAAGAAGCAGCACAACTGTTTTCAACACTGATCATAAGAAATGTTTTTGAACAGGAAATCAGCATAATAAATCTTGTGTGTGTGTGTGTGTATATATATATGCTATATTTTTATGTTACATATGATTTAGTACTAACTGATTTTAGTCTTCAGTGTTTTATTATTTTTAATATATTTATAAAATCGTATATAGATTTGTTTTTACATCAGCCATAACATGACGATAGTTATTGGCTCATTATTAATTTTAATTTCTTAGATAGTTCTGCATGCTTTGATTCTCAGTCATTTAACACATTCACATGAATATATTGAATTATTTTTTATAAAGGCTGAATATTTAACATGACTTGGAAGAAAGGTGATTTCCCTGAATTGTCCCAGACAGCATTTGTAGTCTGAGCATACCTTCGTTCTATATCTGCCGGTGAGTTAAAGCTTTATTACGCTGATGCCCAGCAGCAAGTTCCCAGTAATCATGCAGTTCTTCTTATCTGATCTGTGAGACGCTTCTCTCTGTGAAGTAGTGCAGGCAGCCGGCCATGACTCTGACCGCAGATGAGATGAGATGAGGAGTGTCTCCATCGCTCTCAGTCATCAGAAGCACATCTCTCTGATTGAAGCGTCCGATTGGATGCTGCCAGCCGTCCACATCCATCACAGCAGTCATTTCTGCATTCCTGACTCTGCACTGCTTTTTTCTGTTTGTAATTAGCCGTCTGCTGAATGCTAGCAGGAGGACGAGATTGGCTTTTAAAAGTCTAATTAAACACAATGAGAAAAGGGAAATCAGGACATCCCTTAATGAAGACCAGGAGATCCGCCAGATTGCAATTCACATGTAATAAACAAAAAACATGGCGCTGTCGACAGGTGGGCTTTTAAAATCACAATGACTTTTAAGAATGTTTGCTCATTGTCTAGTTACTCCAAATTTTTTGAAAGTCTTTTTATTTTTTTAAAAACTTCCTAATCCAGGAGTATGTGTAAATATTACTATTATTATTATTTAAAAATGGGGGTGTGGCATTAAAAAGGGTCTATCTGTAAACAATGAAGTCAGATATTGCAGGCCTCCCATTGTTCATTCATAGCTGACAAACACACGGCGCACACCATCCTTCATTAGCGAGAAGCGATTAAACGGTGTTCAGTGAAATGGCAAATTCAGCGATAATTCTGGTCCTGATGGCAGCGGCAGCCAAACGTGTGTCTCTGAGACAGGAGACTGTTGTCACTTATTCTGCTGCATTCTGTCAATTTAAAGAAAATGTGCTGCTGAAAAGCTGTTGAGAACGTGTTGAAAAGGAGAGAGTGTGTCTGTCTGAGAAGAATACTGCTCAATTGAGATCTCACTTTCTCAGACGCAAACAGTCATCCTCTCTCTCTCTCTCTCTCTCTCTCTCTCTTTCTCTCTCTCTCTCAATCACTATCACCAAAAAATAAATTAAATTATATTAGGGCTGCACGATTATGACAAAAATCATAATTGTCAATTATTCCCTTGAAATTGTAATTGCCGATTATTAATTACGATTATCACAATTTACATTAAATTATGTTTTATATCATTGTTTGATGCAGCTGCATGTCATATTTTTATATGAAAATAATACTAAGTGCTTTACTATAGTATTAAGCCTCAAATGTCAACTAAACATCGGATTGATTTCTTCTTTAAATTATAAAAAAGTAAAAATATGAATGGTATTATAATGTTATTCTAAAACTAAAATAAAAAAAATGGGAAAAACCCTTAAGATAACATGTAGAAAGAAAAAAAATGCATCTTAAGTATGCAGAATAACATAAGTGGACTTTGAACGATTAATTGCCGCTTTGAACGATTACGTAATTGTGGCATCAATAATTGTAATTGCGATTAGAAATTCGATTAATTGTGCAGCCCTACAGTGTAGCCTTTCAAACACACACACACACACACACAAACACACACACACACACACACACACACACACACACACACACACACACACTCACACACACACACTGCAGGCTTGGTTCCAAAACCTAGTGAGTTATCTTGCTTCCTTTTAAGGCAGCATCGTAACCGAAATGAAACCTCATATACAGAATATAATCTTTTTTTGTAATACTGTGGACTTCTGCCAAGGAGATTTAAGCAGTGCTCATCAGAGAGTACTACAGTCTTATAACTGAAAGCATAATCAAATATACAGTGGTATATTGTAAACATTATACATAAGCTCAGGAGTCATGTTCCAGAAGTAAATCCTATTCATTTCCTTCAAAGGGGAATTGATTTTGAACAATAACTTACAAAGCTTTAAAGGCAGACCTACTGAGTTACGAGGCTGTTAATTGATGGTAAATGCCTTTGTTGAAGACATTAGCCCACATTATTTCAACTTATTTTTAAAATAACTGTTTAACAACAGAGTTCCTGGTGAAAAAACTACATTACCCATGATTCCTCAGAGTTTTCCACCAATCAGAGAATCACGGTTAAAAAACCTTTTAGCTCCGGTCAGTGTTATTTTAGAATCATACTGTTCAGTTTTTGTTAATATCTTGAATAAGATTTTTAATTTTAGTTAAAATCTTAGTAGTTTCGTCGTGTTTTTGTCATTTTATTTTTATTTTTTTGTGTATATATATATATATATATTTTTAAATCAGTTTTTATTTATTAGTTTTAGTTTATTTATTTTTGTTACTTCAAGCTAAACTAAACAGAAATGAGAAATGTTGCCTTGGAAACTCATTCATTTACTTCATTTCAGTTAACATTTATTTTATTTCAAGTAACTTTGATTTTTAGATGCTTTCTTGCTTCAAATCAAAGTTGACTCGGTTTTATAACTATTTAACAAAGTCTTTTTCAAGTCCTAATGGGGAAAACCCATAATGAGGGAAAGCTGTTGTCGAAGCCAGGCTGCTGAGGCGGTTGTACTCTGTTCTGGTGTTTGGGAATGGCGTGTGTGTCAGTGTTTACTATGTTCACTGGTCTGTGGCTACTGTAGCGTGTGTCTGTATGTGTCCTGCTGTCGCGCCATAAACAGTCTGTTATCTAGCGGCGGAGCGGCTCACAGATGGCTGGGTAAACTGCGCTCTGTGCTCCTGTTTACTCAGCGCAGCTCGTCTCCGAGTCAGATGGCCTTCATTACCACGCGTGCAGATCTGCCCGATGAGGCTTTTTACATGACGCTTGTCCTTCTATTGTGTTGCTGAAGTTTATGAGGTGCCGCGTGTGTTTTCTGCTTACTAAATGATTGTGAGCTCAGTAAATGAGACGCATATAATTGTCTTTCAGTGCCAGAACTTTCTCAATGGCTTCGACCGTGCCGACTGACTGAGTGCTTTAATTCAGTGCTGTAATGTGAGATGGTCATGTTGGTGCTGGTCACTGATGTGGGAAGGTGACTTTTAAGAGCGAGTCTAGAGCCTCGGTGTAGCATTAACATTGAGCTGTGTACATTTAACTAAATATTGTGTGTCTGCATTAATTGGATTTCTTTAAATATGATGTTTTAGTAACTCAATAATATTGTCTTGTTAACTTGGGAAACTGGGAAGTTGATTTCTAGTTCCAAGCATGCTTTGCGTAAGACTGGAAAAGGAGAGTAAATATTGAAATTAAGAGTTATTTTATGTGTTTTTAGTGAAGGGAAAGACCCGTGTTTAATGCTGTTATGTTTGACATTTAAAAGAGTTTCTGTTATGTTGAAGTTTTTGTGGTTACCCTTGTGCTGAAGAGTAGAGCACATGAAGGTAAACACTACACTGACTCTATTAGCAATGACTGCGCTAATGCCCGTGACAAGTAGCATCTTGTTAATTAAATAGGCTATGTTAAATAAGTTACATTTAGCATGTGCTGAGATAGCTGTGGATTTAAACTGAAAAAAGATCATATAAATTGATTCCATGCCCACAAATCCATTAGTTGGAGCAAATTATTATTATTATTATTATTTGATAATCAACAAAAAAATATGCTTATGTTACAAGTTCTTCTAACTCAAAATAGTTTGTTGTTTGTGCTAACGCATTATTTTTTAGAGTGACAGCATCAGTTAGAGTTGGACTCGTGACGTTTTATGTCTGTTGTAAGCGCTAAGACGGTTCTTTACTCAAGCGTTTTCTTTACTTAAAAATAAAAGGAAAAAAGAGAGATCTGGTAACGTTAGCCAATAACCCGTTGCGCTTAGTCACAGCCAATACAGCACCAAATTTTCTATATTCTACCAAACAAAAGAAAAAAAAAAAAAAAAAAAAAAAAATCAAACAAAAAATCAAATACAAAAAATAATTTAAAAAGATATCTAAAAATTTTAAAAAAAAAAAAAAAAAAAAAAAAAACACTTGTATAATATTTCGTTTTGAGAGTGAAAAAAAAATAACCATAAGTCGCGGCTCATGTCGCATTTTATTAGCCCTATTACTTTCTTAAAAAATTAAAAAATGTAACTGCATTTCTTTGAAAAAACCCAAACCACAACAATTTAAAAACCTATCAATGCATACTCAAAATAAAAAATAATACTTAATGATTTCCTTTCCTAGCAAAGCAAACTCAAATTACAGTACTATATGAACATTTCTATGTATATTTATTATTATTATTATTAATAATATATTATTTTTAATAAATCAATACTTTTATTCATTAAAGATGCAGTAAATTGATCAAAAGTGAGAGAAAGATTTATATTTCAAATAAATTCTGTTCTTTTGAACTATTAATCCTAAAAAATAAAATGCATCACAGTTTCCACAAAAATATTCATCAGCACAGCTGTGTTCAACATTGATAATAATCAGAAATGTTTCTTGAGCAGCAAATCATCATATTAGACTGATTTCTGAATAAAATTCAACACTGAAGAATGGAGTAATGATGCTGAAAATACAGCTGCACATCACAGAAATAAATTACAGTTTAACAGAGATTCACAGAGAAATCAACTGATTTAAACTGTAAAGATATTTCACAATATTAAGAATAATTTAGAATAATCGCTATGTCTGAATTTCGATAGTTTTGAACTGATTTTCAAACTCAGTTTTCTCTGAATCTCAGCTAAATTGAGTCAAATCTCTCTGTGCATTGGTGGTTCAGTTGAGTGAGATGGTGTTCCTGAATTCTCTTGTGTGGAGCAGACATGGATGTTTTGGTGGTGTTGTGCAGCGCTGCCTCTAGCGTGTTCTGACCGCGTGACCTCTACATATGAGACACACATGCACATGAACACACGCGCCGGCTCCGCTGTTGACTCATCCTGTGTGTTATGACTTGGTTAGAAATTAATCGTAGTGCCTCAGGGGGGCCGGATTCATCACGCTCTCATCTCATCCTCGCGTGTCCCTCTTCACACGGCCGAGATTGAGAGAAGATTCCCTCGACGAAGAGCTTGATAAAGGATGAGTGGAGTGTGAGAGCTCAGAGTGTTACTGTCGTCTCTGTGCCGCTGGTAGACGGCCATGTTTTCCTGTCAGAGGAAGCAGCAGTGTAATTGTCATCTTTATCTGATGGCGGAGCAGCACTGGATCACCGCACTTAAATTAGGATCTGACGACTGCCACGCTCAATTTCAGCAGTCAGAAATCTGCTTGTCCACTAGAACTAGTTTTTGTGTTACTTGTTACTGTGTTTTTGTGTTAAGAAGGGTTTTTCCCTTCAAACAGGGACTCCAGTATTAAAAAAGCTAGATTTTATTGGTAACAGTAAATATTTATATTTTTTTTGTAATAAATAAGTATCATATATTAACTTTATGCCTATATAAAAAAAGTTAATATATATAAAGTTTAGCGCTATATAAAATGTTTCATTTTATTTTTATTTTTTCTGTACTCTTTTTTTTTAAATGGCTTATATAAATTAAAATATTCAAAAATGTCACCTAATAAATTAAATAATTAAAATCGCTACAATTTAATAAATTATAAAAATTAACAATAACAATTCCCTATGAAATGTTTTTTTTTTTTTTTCATAAAATACTATAATTTCATACAGATTTATTATCAAAAATAATGGTTATCAAATGAATGCATAAAACTAAAACAATTTAATAAATCCATTCAAATAATCATTTATTATTTCCTTCGTTTTTTGGCAAATAAAGTAATTCACAGCAGATGTTTTTCATTTTGTTCTATTAAATTAAAACAAGGACCAAAACTGTGAGATAGACTAGTTTATTATTAGTTGATTTGAATAAACTGTATAATAATAATAATAATAATAATAATAATAATAATTCCGTCACTCCTTTTTTGAAGAAACCCAATCTCAGTGTTTCTGTGCTAAGTAATTTTAGACCAATTTTCAATCTCCTCTTTATTTCAAAAGTTTTAGAAAAGGTGGTACTCACTCAACTACAGTCTTTTCTGAGTTCAAACTCAGTATATGAAACTTCTCAATCAGGTTATAGAAAATTACATAGTACTGAATCTGCGTTGTTGAACGTTACAAACGATATTATGCTGTCTACTGATAATGGGAATGCTGTTGCTTTGGTCCTTTTAGATCTCAGTTCAGCATTTGATATGGTTGATCATAAAATTATAATTTCTAGATTGGAAAGTTATGTAGGCATTCAGGGCATCGTTCTAAAATGGTTTTGGTCATATTTAACCAATAAGAAGTTTTCTGTATGTATTTGAAAACATACTTCTTCAGTAGTACACCTCTCCTGTGGTGTTCCACAGGGATCGATCCTTGCTCCCACACTTTTCTCTTTATACATGCTACCACTGGGATCCCTGTTTTCTAAACATAGAGTATCGTTTCATTTATATGCTGACGATACCCAGCTGTATCTCCCACTTAAACGTAATGATTCATGTTCTATTGAGGTTTTGTTAGCTTGCCTACGGAATCTAAAATCATGGCTTTCGCAAAAATTTTTTGGCCTGAAATAAGAAAAAAACTGAAGTTGTATTGTTTGGACCAAGTGACTTTTATGATCGTGGTGATCTGGATCTAGGCATTTTAAGCTCTCATGTTACTCTGTGCGCTAAAAACCATGGCGTTTTAATTGACTCAGGACTTCGGTTTGATAAACAGATTAATTATGTCGTCAAATCAGGCTTTTGCCATTTACGTCACCTTGCAAAATTTAAACTTTTCTCTCCCTCAAGAATTTCGAAACGGTTATCCACGCATTCATTACAACACGTCTTGACTATTGTAATTCACATTATTTTGGAGCTAATAGTTGATCTATTGGGTGTTTACAGTTTGTTCAGAATGCTGCTGCTTGACTGTTGACCGGTAGCAAAAAATTTGATCGCATTACTCCCATCTTGATGTCTCTGCGCTGGCTACCGGTTCTAAATTTAACCGGTAGCCAGCGGAGACATCAAGATGGGAGTAATGACCAACTAGGTCACTTAGGTCTGGTGATCTTGGTTTAGTCTCTGTGTGCAGGACTAAGCTTAAACATAGAGCGGACAGAGCCTTTGCAAGGGTTGGACCCAAACTATGGAACAGCTTAACAATGTCAATTCGAACGGTATCATCTCTTTGTATGTTTAAATCAAAGCTTAAATCTTATTATTTATTAATTTGTTTTATCTATGGCGTTAAACAACAAATGAATTTTACTATGTGTATTTTACTTTGCTGTTTGAAGTTCTCTTTTTTATGTATTGTTTCTAATGTACAGCACTTTGGTCAGCCTTGTGGTTGTTTTTATATGTGCTTTATAACTAACTAACTAACTTTTGTGTTTCTCAGAGAAACAGAAGCTCATAATGGTTTGGAGTGACAGAGTGATCATTTTTGGGGGAACTTTCCCTTTAAGGCACATGATTTAAATTTGACTCAACAGACTTCAACTTTGACTTTGTTCCCTGTCTCTCTGTATAATAATACATCATTTATTGCTTGTTGTTTTTCTATCTAGTCTTTGCAACAGGAGACATGCAGTTTTATGAAACACATTTCTATTGTCCTCGGGCTGCAGATGGTGTAATTCTGTGTCTGTTCCAAGCTTTGGGAAGCTCAGAGCGTGTCCGAGGCCTTCTAGAGCAGATGGTGGATTATCCAAACAAGCGGACAAATTACCCATAATCCTGTTGTGTGCCCGGGCCGCGGTGAGGGTGGCAAAGAGCCCGGCGCACAGAATCTGAGCCTGTGGGTCGGCTGGCGTTCAGCACGGGTCCTTCATTTGCATTTGTTGCTTCTCCAGCTTCATCTTTCTGAGTCGCATTAAAGGAATAGTTCACCTGAAAGTGAAATTTGGCTGAAACTGTGCTCACCCTCAGGTCATCCAAGATAGGGTGAGTGTGTTTCTTCATCAGGTTTGTAGAAATGTAGCATTGCATCAGTGTCTCAGCAATGGATGCTCTGCAGTGAATGGGTGCCGTCAGAATGAGAGTCCAAACAGCTGATAAAAACATCACAATAATCCACAAGTCAAGTAATCCACATCACTCCAGTCCATCAGTGAACATCTGGAGAAGACAAAAGTTGAAACAAATCCAGCATTAAGACGTTTTTTTTCTGTACTCAAATACATTGAGTCTATAATCCATAATAACACTTCCTCCAGTGAAAAAGTGCATCTCCTGTTGTCTCTCACATCAAAATCCATACACATATTTGTTTAGAGCTGTTTAAACGCTGCATGATCTGTGCAGATTTCTCTCCTGATTCACACCAGAACACTTTTTCACTGGAGGAAGTGTTATTATAGATTATAGACTTGTAAACTCATCTCGGACGACCCATGGGTGACAACATTTTCAGCAAATTTTCATTTTCAAATTCCACCTGTAATGCATTTTAATTTTGCATATTTCATATTTTTTATATTTTGCTTTTTGGTAGGTTAGTTAGTGGAGGGTAACATGAATTTTTGACCTGCATAGTATGCCTGAGCACCAAGGCTCAATGTCTGGATCACATGCACTAATCTCATTTATTTATTTATTTATTTTTACAACCAAGAGTTTCAAGAAAAGGGAGTTTTATAGACATGGCCAGCAGTGTGCTTCTCTATAAAGCTGGAGTTCTTCAGAAACCCACAGTATTCACTAATAAATAGCTTTTTTATTCCTGCAGAGTGCCATTCGTGCACTTAATTCAATCAAAGCTAAAACATATAGGACCAGCATCCTCGGCTCTTTCCACTTCAGACACTAAGTACTGCTGATGCTTCTGGTGCTTCAGTGCTACTCCGTTTCCAGGGAAAAAAAAGTTACTTCAGTGCTAGAAAGCTTGAGATGCATTTTAACCTGCATCATCACGTGGAAGTGCAAGCAGAATCACTCAATACGGCTAATTTTCCAGTCTGGCAGATGTGATGAATTGGCTCTTTAACCTGCACTTCAGTCTCACTGATCAAATGGCTTTTTGTCTAATTGCATTGCTCTGTTTGCAGTACGCTGACTGATGTGGGATCATTGTCTGATGCTGAAGCAGTAGGAAGCGACAGCATTTCAGTTTGCTGCTCAAATAGATTGGGAATGCCTAATGAGTGTTATTAATGGATGCTGTGAAAGGGACAACAAAGAAACTCAACCTCTGCTGCTTGGAAACTGCAGACCTTCACATATCACATCAGAGGCTATTGTTGTAACACATTTAGACTCTGACAAGCCCTAGAAGTCATTATAATGGAAGTTTCCTGTCTATATCCTCTTTTTTCTCTCAGGGCCATGTGCACTTTCTGCAAAGCAAGCTGTGTTTTAGCAGCGAACGCTTTCCTTCATCAGTCCAGAGCAATGTGGAGAATAAAAACAGACAGACTGTGTATTTATATATATATATATTAGGGCTGTGAAAAGATGATTATATTGTTTAGTCTAATTACATAATATGCTGGTTAATTAACATATTAGGGCTGTCAAATGATTAAAATGTTTAGTCTAATTACATAATATGCTGATTAATTAACCAAATTAATTGCAAGCTAATTGGGCATTAATTTTGGCTGAGAAATTACCCCCCAAAAGATATTCATTATTGTGTGAAATAAAAATAGCATTCATTAATAAAAGTTGTTTAAAAAAAACAAATACATGGTTTAAAAAAAAATGAAAAATGAAAGGATTTTTTTTTTTAAATGCAATGATATTCTTAAATGAGGATTAAAAAAAAAAAATATGCAGTGAGTGATACTCTTTACATGAAACCAGTAGGTGGCAGCAAGTCATAAGTCTTAATGAGTGAGTCACTGATTCAGTTATTCAACTGATTTGTTCAAACGGCTGAAAAATATTTAGAAACAAAGCATGTGACTGTCTTCATGAATAAGTCATTGAATCATTCGCTCACTCTGTTAAAAAATGTGGATTCATTCTGTAATGAATAGTTGTGAAGTCATAAATTTGAAAAATGTTGCGAGTTGCATTATGAAAAATAGCCATAGTCACTTCACTGTTTAAGGCATAACTATTTTTCATGCAGTCTTAAAAAAAGGGGGGGTTTTCATAGTGATGTAATAGTTTTCATTTTGTTTCAGTTTAGTTTCAGAACCTTTCAGTGATCAGTTCTTACAAGAACTGTTTTTCACTATAAATAATAATTTGTGCGATGGAAAGATTCCATGGATGTTAAAGATTCTCCATTGAACCAGATACCAAAAAAGGAGCTTTATTTTAAAGTGTACCATGTTCTGATTTATTTATAGTGCAAACACTGAAAGAGGGGCGTTGAAGGGTAACATAAGAGCACAGCCTGCCACACCTCTCTATCAGTCTGTACATGGGCAAATACAACAACAAAAACGCACAAATCAATGATTTCTGGGCATGATGAAGTAGATGAAAGTTTAATGGGATTTTATGGGAAACTCTGAGTTCAACTCCTCCTCTTCTCGACAGGAATCCTGCAGCTTCCTGTGTCTCAGGAGGAAGGACAAGAAGTCAGCCTGGAGTTTCACACACACACACACACACACACACACGCACACACATGCACATAGAGCTCCATGCAAATGCTTTTGAATAGAAATGTGTGTATAACTGCATGGCTGAGCTGTCTTTGCCAGCAAGAACCTCCAGCAATCTTTCCAGTAATTGCAGATCAGACTTGCACAGCGTTCTTGAGGAACCTGCTGGAATTCTTGGTGATGCATGACCCCAGAGTTAGCAGAAGGTAAGCTGTGGAGCACAGATTGATGGCAGTGAAAGCAGTGTGAGTCGGGTTGAGGTCAGGTGTGTTACTCCAGCCGTTCATTCAGAGATCTGACACCTCAGCACTGTGATATTTCAGCAACCGTCCAAAAACAAACACACAGAGTGTGTGTGTGTAAAGCAGCAATCCATCAAGAACTTAAAAACCTACATCACATTATCACATTATCTGTGTGTGTGTGTGTGTGTGTGTGGTGTCAGCTGGAGTGGAGTGGATATCCAGTGAACTTTGACCCCAGTCTGCAGTATGGTCACTGCATCGGTCATCTCTCACACACACCTGCTCTAAATTTATGTGCTGTAGCATCATACATAACTGAATGAGTTAGTTACTGTGAGGTTTTTTTTGTTTACTTTATTAATATAATATTTATGGTGCTTTATATTATTATATTATATTATATTTATTATATATTATATTATATTATGCTATTATATTATTGGTATAAGGTATGTTGTTAAAGTAAAAAATATATATATATTTTTATTCATCAAGGATGCTTTAAGTGTCAGTAAAGTCATTTATAATGTTATTGATCACAAGTGTCAGTAAAGACATTTTCTAATGTTACAAAAGATTCCTATTTCAAATAAATGCTGTTCTTTTTAAATTTTCTATTCATCTGTGAATCCTGAAAAATAAAATGTATCACAGTTTCCACAAAAATATTCTGCAGCACAACTGTGTTCAACATTGATAATAATCAGAAATGTTTCTTGAGCGCAGCAAATCATCATATTAGAATGATTTCTGAAGATCATGTGACACTGAAGACTGGAGTAATGATGCTGAAAATACAGCTGTGCATCACAGAAATAAATTACAGTTTAACAGATATTCACATCTGTTTTAATTTCTAATAATATTTCAAAATTTTTACTGTATTTTTGATCAAATAAATGCAGCCCTGGTGAGCAGAAGAGACTGAGCGTTATTGTTAGTAGATAGTTGATTGGTAGCCTTGGCTTTGATTGATCAATATAATTGATCTATTTCTGTTTCATCCTCTCTTTGTTGTGGTGAGTTATTGAAGTCACTACAATCATTTCTAAATTGAAAAGTGTCTTTTGTCTGGACGTTCAGTAATACAGATGAGGTGGAATCTGGTTCTCTCTGCTGGTGTGTTTGTGGTGTCTCGGCTCAATCACACTGATGGATGTAAACTGGAACGGGCCGATCGATTTCGATCCTGATGCAGTTTGCCAGCGGCTCTCCTGAGTCTCCGATTTCACAACCATTAGCACATCTCACACAGATCTGTGTGTGCTTTCACTGAGAGACCACATGCAAAATCCTTTACACTAGTGTTCAAAAGTATTTTCTTTTTTTTTTTTTTTAAGAAATCAATACTTTTATTCATCAGGGACACATTTAATGGAAAAAAATTTATAACAAACAAATTTACAATAATAAAAAATAATTCTATAAAAAAAAAAATCACATCCTTTGAACTTTTTTTCTCATAAGATAATCAGAAATGTTTCTTGAGCAGCAAATCATCATATTAGAATGATTTCTGAAGATCATGTGACACTGAAGACTGGAGTAATGATGCTGAAAAATACAGCTGCACATCACAGAAATAAATTACAGTTTAACAGATATTCACACAGAAAACAGCTAAAAACTGTAAAATATTTCAGTATATATATATTTTTTTAATCGAAAAAAATGCAGACTTGGAAAGACTTTTCAAAAACATTTTTTTTTTTTTTAATCTTACAGACCCCATAATTTTTTTTTTTTTTTAATTATTTTATATTTTCATTGAAATGAAATGAAAATATTATATTTAATTTCAAATGAAATACAATAAAAATTAAATAATTTTATTAAATTTTAATTTTGTCTTTTATTTTATTTGAATTGAAATGAAATGAGATACAATTATTTTATTTGTATTGTATTTTATTTATTTTATTTTATTTTAATTGAAATTAAAATAATTTATTTTATTTTAATTGAAATACAATAAAAATAAAATAATTTCATTTAATTTAATTTTATCTTTATTTTATTTTATTTTAATTGAAATGAAATGAAATTTTATTTATTTTATTTTTATTTCATTTTACTTGAAATTAAGTGAAATAATTGTATTTTTAATTGAAATTACATGAAATTAAATTATTTTATTTTATATTATTTAAGAGAATAAAAAGCCACTTTGAGTAGCCCAGATTTTTCATTCAGGTTATATTTTTGGGCTAAATATATGTAGGACTGTTTATCCTGAAGGGTCCAGCACTGTTAACACTGCTGTGAGAAGAGATGTGTGTTTGCACCACCGCTCTGCTGGCACCAGTGTGTTGTTCTTTCGGGAAGAGATGAGCACAGCTTTACTCACTCCTCGTCATGTGTTCGTCAAATCCTCGCTGGCTGCTGTGTGTTATATTTAGTTGTGTAGAGCAGTCATCACATCGCTCCGTCTGACGCTTCGGGCTGATGCATGCCTCAGTCAAAGTTTCCTCATCTCAGGCCAGTTTTGACCAGCGGATCAGAACTTGAATATTTTTTAGTGTGAAAGCGTGTGTTTATGATGAAGGGCGCCCTGTAAAAACAGCCCTCGCGGCCCGTAGCCTTCATTAGCTGTTCTTTGGGGAGGTTGGCAGTAAAAGTTAACGGGTTGCCGACTGATGTTTGGCACAGATTCCCGCTGAGAGAGAGGAGCTCGTCGCATGAGGTCTGGGAACGAGCCAGCACAGCCGAGTTAGTCATTCTCACACTTCATAAACGTGTTAGGCTTGTTTGTGACATTATTTCATCTGTTGCTTTGCAAAATGTGATACTGTCTCATATAAAAGCACGTTTTCCAGGACATTAAATGCTCAGAAAGCTTGTTAAGTTTATTCCGGACACCTGCTGCTTTCTAAATCTTTAGGCTGTTTCAGCGTGTGCTGGATATGATGCTTGTACAATTAACAGTGTGGTATTTAATTAAGGATCATCATTCATCAGTATGGAGCTTTAATGTAGAGTCTGACAACAACTACACAAGGTTTGATTGCTAAACCTGAAGTCCAGTGTGAATCAGTGCATTTGCTGGAAGCGATTTTGAGAAGTAGGTTATGAGTTATAAATGGACCCACATGAA